>NC_071098.1:32404313-32674313 GCF_027358695.1 Spea bombifrons | reverse complement strand
CCCGCTACTGCCCCCTATTACTCACTTACCCCATAACAGACCCAGGAGCGGCCGCAACTCCCACAAAATAAACACAGAGACGGGGTTCCACAATTTTGGCATTTATTGAACTTTTTTTGTTCTTAGATTTATTTTTTTGTAAACAGATAAAATACCACAACCCATTAACCCCTTCACCAACAGACAGAGCAGCAATTGAGTCGTTCCACAACATTTTATTGCCCCCACCGAAGAAATAAATGGGTTATTTTAACATACAAAAAAAACAGCTTGTTCTGTGAATATTAAGGTTTGACAGGATAGTATTTGGACGTTAAAAGATAAAACACAGGACAAAAACATGGAGTAACAAATATTTTCCCAACAAAACATGTCAATTATGATATAAAAAGTCCATTCGATAAGTGCTTTGCCCTCCGGACAGCCGGCGTTTAGTGCGATGGATACGTCTGACATTCATTAACGCTTTACATGTCCAGAGGAACGCGTTACAAGGCAGAGTGTCCGTGTCTTAATAACCTCTATAAGGGGCACACGCGAGTTCTGCCACCTGCCTGCCAAGGGTTAAACATTATTGCTTGGGGCAGTTCTCACTATTATTGTACCGATATATATATATATATATATATATAATCTGCCGATTCACAGTGAATACGTAAGGGTCGTGTCTACGTGTTTCCTTAGGGTACGCTGGGGGTCCCGAGCGCGCAGGCGCATGACACAGTTTGCCGGTGAATGGTTAGCGT
This sequence comes from Spea bombifrons, assembly GCF_027358695.1. Lineage (NCBI taxonomy): Eukaryota > Metazoa > Chordata > Amphibia > Anura > Pelobatidae > Spea > Spea bombifrons. Next base: position 32,673,567 of record NC_071098.1, on the reverse strand, counting down.
GTATAGACAGTAGCTTGAACCGACACCAAAGAGGTATTTTCAGGGACCAGTTGTTACGAGTGAAATAGTTACTGACCTGGGGGAGGGTTTGAAGCGGTAATCGGGCCAAAGGAACACTCTGCCTGTGTGCGTTCCTGGAATCTAAGGCTGTATTATATAGGAGCACAAAAATAACCCCCAAAATCACATTTACAGTTTCCAAACCCCTCGAATAATTAAGAATAAAATATTAAGAGCGTTTAGTAGCTTCCAAGGGCGGCTGTGAATACAGAGAGTGACATTGCCGATAACAGCGTCCTCGGGTACGTTGATGACATTCTCGCTCTGCGCGCCAGAGATAAGGCCCCACGTTCACATTTTAAGTTTGCTAGAATAAGGACCCCGCGACCTTGCGCAGGCCCGTACGTTATGAGCTTAAATGATACAGTAAAACGTTTTTACCCGATTGCGCTTCATTTTAAGCAACAACCTGTAAGTAACCGTGATAAAAACCAAACAAAAAACACATTTCATAAAGTCCAACGTTTCTGTTACTTTGTCTCGGCGCAGGCCTGAGCCTTTGCAGTAAATGGTTATTTCTGGAAACATTCATAAAGATACCCCTGAAAAGTATACCGGTACCCGTTAAAAATGACTTCCGCCTCCGTGTGATCCGCGGTCAGAAGACCCCCAGGCCAAGTTACTGCAGCAGAACCCACCGGCTATCCAGACTCGGATCCGGCCGCATAGAAAAACCCAGACGGGCAACAAAGCCCCGGAACGTGTATTTCATGAGCAGAATACTGGAGGAGGAGCCACACTTTATGAATTTTTTTTTTTTTCCATTTTTTTCCCCAAAAAGTTTTTTTTTCATAAAAATAAACACTTTTTTTTTTTCTTATAAATAGATTACAATAGTTTCGGAGGGATGGGAGATTACATTTCACTACAGGATACAGCGTCCGGCTTTTTTATTCTTTCTTATCTTTTTTTCTGCTAATAGCAACATCTTTGGGCTTTTTGGAAACATGCATGAAGCAACAGACCCTCGCTTTTCTTTATGTACAAACCCCACATTTTTAATTCTCCCCACACAGAGGCTTTGGAATATTTCATATTTTTGAAACGTTTAAGGTGAAACCTCCTTAAAGAAGTGTCCCTTAGCGAGCCCAGACTAACCCCGCCACGAGCGTCGTCGGAGCCATAACCCCGTAATAAAAAACGGACGACAGATTAAAGGATAGCCTTAAAAATGTCAATGTGACATTCCTATTAAAATACAAAATTCAAAGAATTTATTTACACTGAAGAGGAAAAGGCTGCGGCTTCCACAACCGACCAGCAAATCCAGCGGGTTTTGGTAAATCGCGGTACGCACGGGGATAACACTTTTTACAGCTGAATAAAAAAACACCCCGCTGTGGATAGGAGGAGGGTCGGGAGCGCCCCAAGGAGTTATTACATCATACGTTCCCTCTTTACACAGGCTTTGGCTATGCTATATAATAAGAAGACTAGAAAAAAAGTCAGAGCGTTATAAATCGGATCTAATAATATTAAAAGGCCACCAAAGGTGCGATAAATAAAAAAGGCCCAATCGTACTTCCTTATATACAGAAATGGCTTTAGAAGTCAAACCAAAGAGCAAATATATATATATTTAATATTAACAGCCAGCGCCCCGTTACACCTGGAGTCAGGTTGGGGGGTCTTCGTTAAGACAGGATTCGGGGCTTCACTCGAGCCGGCGGGCAGTTTTTGCCGCACGCGCGTCTGGACGGGGGGGGCCACGGTAATACCTGCTACGCTACCGATACCACGAGCGGGGTGAAAATACACCGGCCGAGACGTCGTATCCGCTGAGCCCCCCGTCTGTGCGCAGCGGTAAACTCACCCATCAGCACGACCCCTTTAACCCTTCCAGAGGGGCAAAGAATCTATCTGAAATAAGGCAATTCGTTTGCATAGCACTACGTGGTGCTCCTTCCGGCTTTGCCCGACAGCTGCCGCTCCGCCTCGCTCGGACGACACGGTTCCAATCGAGTGGAAGCTTCTAGAAGGACCGGGCCGTCCTTTTGTGCCAATAAACCATATAATCGGTTCACTTAGCTTTCAGTAGATTTTATTGACAGCAAAGCTCTCCGTATTCCTCCTAGTCACACTCCAAACCGCAGGCTGTCGTATTGCCTTCGTGTTTCGGGGGGACACCAAGCGCTTTAGTCAAGCCCCGGACCCGCAGTTTGGGATGCGAATAGCAGCAATACACGTAGCAGCGCTGTAATCACAGAACATCTTTAACCGTTTCTGGCCCGTTAAAGCGGTTTTAGGAACAGAACTGTGGAAGTGGCTCAGCAGCGGGAAAGGCACAACTGAAAACAGCACTTTTTTTTTTTCTTTTTCATTCTTTTTTTCAAGAATTCTATTTACATTTTCTTGATATTTCCCGTAGAAGAATAGACATTTACAGCACCAGTTAGAGGGTGGGAAGTCTGGGGTCCGGTCACAGCCTGGTGATGGAGACGGGGATTCCGATGTATCAGCTGACGGCGCCGTCGCCCTCCCCGTCCTTCTCAAACTCGTCCGCAATTTCATCCGAGTTTCCTGAGTCGCTGCTGGCCATGGAGCTGACGGACGGAGAGTCCCTGCACCGCACAAAGAGAGGGCGCACAAAGCTACAATATGTTCTATACAGGGTGCGCGCTGCCTGCTGCGTATGTTCTATACAGGGTGCGCCGTCGGGTGCGTACGTTCTATACAGGGCGTGCGCCGTCTGGTGCGTATATGTTCTATACAGGGCGCGTGCCGTCGGGTGGGTATATGTTCTATACAGGGTGTGCGTCGGCTGCTGCGTATGTTCTATACAGGGCGGGCGCCGTCTGGTGGGTATATGTTCTATACAGGGCACGTGCCGTGGGGTGCGTATATGTTCTATACAGGGCGCGAGCCGTCGGTGCGTATATGTTCTATACAGGGCGCGTGCCGTCGGGTGGGTATATGTTCTATACAGGGTGTGCGTCGGCTGCTGCGTATGTTCTATACAGGGCACGTGCCGTGGGGTGCGTATATGTTCTATACAGGGCGCGAGCCGTCGGTGCGTATATGTTCTATACAGGGCGCGCGCCATCTGGTGGGTATATGTTCTATACAGGGCGCGCGCCGTCTGGTGGGTATATGTTCTATACAGGGCGCGCGCCGTCTGGTGGGTATATGTTCTATACAGGGCGCGCGCCGTCTGGTGGGTATATGTTCTATACAGGGCGCAAGCGCTGTGTATACCGTCAGTACTCACCTCCCCGCAGATCCCTTTATGAGTCTCCGGCAGGTTTCCATCTGCACGTCGAGGCCCCTCTTCATGCTGCACATTTCCATGTACTCGTGGAGATGGCGGTTCATATCGCTTTTTGCGGTGGCCAGTTCCATCTTCAGGGGGGTGAGAAGAAGGAAAGCTGGGGTGAGTTTACCAATAATACACTCTTTCTACCAAAAAGCAGTATCCTCAGCCAGTCTACCCAGCGTTACCCATTTATCATCCCAGATGACCCCCCAGCCCTGCTAATTAACGGAGAGAAGACAAAGTTCCTCCATTAGTGGCCCCCCCCCCCCCCCCGAAATGTTACATTTTTACACGAGACGTTCCATTGTATTCCAGGGGGTGGCCGGCCGTTTCTCACCTCAATCTGATCGATTGTTTGCTGATATTCTTTGTCTCGCGTTTTCAGGAAGCTCTCGGTCTCTTGGATTAAACTCCCCAGCGTCTCCTCGTTCTAGAAGAAGGGGAATAAGTTCAGGTCAGGTTTCTGCACGCCGCTGGCAATCCCCCCCTGACGCTGCGTCGGGGGCTCACCTCTCCTCCCTGAGCCTCGGGGGCACTCCCTGGCAGGGTGTTGCAGTTGGTAAAATCTTCCCAGAGCAGCAGGGTTTCCTCGTTTTCCTCCCACGTTAGACTGTCGCAGTCGTCATCGAAGTCATAAGTCTCCCGGCTGACAAAGAAAAGACAAAGTGATCATTTTCTGCCGGAAGCTAACACAAGGCCCTCACCGCCCCATTATTTGGGGTTCCCCCCAGTTGTTGCAGTGAATCGGCTCCGGAGCTGGATTCTGGATTCGATTCCCGTGCCGGTTTATTGCTTGCTAATCACCAGAGCGCGCTTACAGTTCCCTTCCTGTCCTCAAGGTGTCGCCACAACACGACTGAAACTGCAGCTTCAACTGCGCTAACGTCGCATTTATTTCAACGTCCGACGGAGATGCATCTGGACAATAACGGCAAGTACACAGAGAAGGCGGGGGCCGGCGGCCGTTAATTATTTTAACCTTGAGACAGAACATCTGGTTCTTCCCCATTCTGTCAGAGTGCATTCGCACAGCAGCTGTTACTGTGATGCAGGGATTTGGGGGCCAGATACGGCCCTCAAGAGCTCCACCAGCCTTACAGTCCCAGTGATGATTCAGTAAGCACGATGACAGAGCATTCACTGCATGGATAAAAACCTAACGCCAAAGACATTTTAACAGGAGATCGGAACAAGACCGTGAAAAATATTTCCTAACTCCGCTAAACGAGTCTTTAAAAGCAGAAAATCCTTTCCTGCCCGAAATGAAATGCATATATATATATATCTATAGATATATATATAGCGAGCTGCCGTGCGTCCTCTGCCGGGGGCTGACTAATGTTTGGCAGTCAGAAGGATATTACGCTAAGTCCCGGTAGGGTTTTAAGGGTTCTGTCATCGTGTAAGAATGCGTTATCGGTAACGGCTGCGCTCTTCCCCGGCCCTCCACAAATAAACCAGAGCCGGCCAAGTTAGAAGGAGCAAACTCGGCATCTTTTAAAATACTCTCCTCCTCCACCATCTACGCCGGACCCCTCTCCTCCTCCCTACCAGACCCCTCTCCTCCTCCACCAACTACGCCGGACCCCTCTCCTCCTCCCTACCAGACCCCTCTCCTCCTCCACCATCTACGCCGGACCCCTTTCCTCCTCCTCCTCCACGCCGGACCCCTCTCCTCCTCCACGCCGGACCCCTCTCCTCCTCTGTGCCAGACCCCTCTCCTCCTCCCCCACTCCCGTGACTGCAGACAGGGCTCAGACTTGGCCCCGAGTCCTCGCATTTCCTGAGATCATTTCCTGCCCCTGAATAAAGTCTGGCGTTTAGCCAATCGCTGCTTCCCCGAGACAATGCGATAACGCGTCCGCCGGAAACAAGCCGGGTAATACGGGGGTGAAATCTGCGTCAAAAACATCCCCTTTACTATCTTTTCATAAATTATTAAAATTGAAAAAACTACATTTTAGCTGAAGCATAAAAAATGTTTTTATTTGTATAAAATGAGAAAATATTTCTTTAAAGGAGGATAACCCTGATAGCAGCCAGTGAGGGCTCTTTACCGTATATAACTAAACAAGGTGCCGCTAAATGCTCCATTGTTTCTTGGGGCGAATGCAGCAAATTCCGCCTTTCATGCTGAGATGAAACATGCGAGTTTTGCGTTGCTGTAACATTTGTAATATAATAATAACCTCCTTCTCCCAACGCATTTCACAGACCCAATGTCTCACTTACAGCTGGTTGAAGACCCTCTTCATCTCATCCGTGATGTTGAGCGAGGGGATCATTTCGTCGTCGGAGAACCTGCCGGCATCCCCATCTGCCTCCGACATTTCCTCCTCCGACGTCGGCTTCCGCTCCCTCTTTTTGGAGACTGTTCCCACCTTAAAGGAAGAGAGGGGGGAAATCTAGCCATAAACGGAGGTAGAGAAGGCATCGGCAGACTAGGGTATAAAAGGGTTAACAGACAGAGAGCGGGGGGACGCGAGGCTGAACAAGCAGAGATTCTTAGCGCATGCGTTCAACAGCCCGTGGCGAGCATGCGAGATGCGTCAGAAACGCGCAGCGCTCCGCAAACCACAGTCCAACGACCTGATGCAGGATCCGCTAATAAAACCAAACCAGAACGAGAGCCCAGAGAGCAGCTGCCACCAGAGAGAAGCACAAGGGGGACAGAACACGGACCCCAAAACACGTGGGGCTTCAGACACAGAAGTCACGTGACTGACTAAACCCACTCGTGTTTCACGTCACCTATTTTTTTCCCGCTATTTGGTGTCACATTAATATTGTTTAAAATAAATCAAAAAGCGTAAAAAGCAGGGACACTATGACATTAAAAATGATAGAAATCTGCTTGTGCGTAACTCTTTCAGTGCCGGAATGGTGATGAAAGGGTTAAGCCATAAGATAACGGTTTATAAGAGAATAAACTGTAACTTGTGTGTCGGGGGGGGGGGCTGTGGTTTACGCGGCCCTCTGGAACCCCAGGAGCGTTTCCCAGAACCCTCTCTGCTGCGCCGGTCACCTGGAACATCTTGGATACATCCTCAGAGTTGCGCTGCTGCGCGACATCACACAGCTTGGCGGTGATATCAATCCGCCGGCAGATGTCCATGTCCACTTTCATTGCTTTTTCCTGGATCTTAGAGTCGAGATCGGTGAGCGGCTGCGGGAGGGGATGGGGGACATTGTACGTTATCCTCTTTCAGATATATTACTAAAAACAAAAGTAACGCTTTATGGCTGCGTAGAGGGCGTCACGGGGCAGATAAGTGACGGCGTGTAAGAGAACGAGAAGTGTTTCAGTGCTTTATGTTTACTTTTTTGAAATGCTGGAGCAAAGTTCTGCATGTGAAGCAGTAACCATGGAAACGGGCAAAATGTCAATAAATCAGAATTTGTAACTAAACACTTGTGTTATTTTGTATCCAGATGATCGCATGTTTTCCCTGCATCTGAAATCTATAGCCCAGAAATAAGAATTTAATGAAGCCACGTTCTAGCAGTGAATTACTTTCTTCTACATTCTCCGATGGGATTCTAGAACCGACAACATACCCATTGTGCTAAAAAGACAATAAGTTCCCAGCCGGCTGGCAGCTATTTTGGGCAACTCCCTGCAGTCCTTAGACGACACGAGGAACGGGCACAATTATGTAAATAAAGGAGTTAAATGGGGATCAGGAACCTCCTTGTGACCTACGCCTGCTTCACAACGCACATGGGTCCCACAGGTGATCGGGAACCCCCCGCGGAGAACCTGTGACTGTAATGGACTCTCGCTACTCATCGGCAGATATTTCATGTCGGTTTCACGGCAGGATCTCATCCCGAAGCGCTTGTGATTCTGCGTGATGGAGCAGGGACGTAACTTGTGCACAAACCACAAGCGAGCCAGACGTGCATCGAAGACACCATGCATGCGCGGACCAACGCATCCTTTCCACACTGGGTTCGGAGCCTTAGCCCCGCGGTCTGCCGGGGGGGGGGCTGGGGGTACGGACACAAGCTGCTCGGGAATCAGCCTTATTTTGGGGTAAAACCGCCCATTAACAAGCCAGATCTACCGCTGACAAAACGGGGGCGAGTGGTTATGTGTTCCTGGAGCATTGACCTATCCAGGGAGGTTTCCAATGCAGCAACATGACATATGAGTGCCGAGTATCTCGAACGAAGCGGTGTCAGTGAGCCGGGGCACGCGGGGGGCACATGGGGGGTACTTACATCACTCATCAGACCCTTGAAGACGACCAGTTCGGATTTCAGTCTCTCAATCTTGTCGTTGAGTTCGTCGTGGACGTTATAAGCCTCCTGAGCTTCCTGATCAAGATAAAGAGATGTGGGCTTCATTTATTAAAGCAGAGACCTGGACATCCAGCCCCGCCTCTATCCTCATTTGCATATGGGGCAGCATTCAGTCATTCCGAGGGGGCAGGGCCACCACATGCAGATATTAGAGCACATGGGGTTTCTCCTGGGAGACTGTCAGAGGATCAAGCAATGGGCAACCCTGCATATAGATAGCAGGGAGGTCTAACTCCCATGATACTCAGTACTGTACACAAACATGGATAAGAGTAACAATCCCGGGTTACCCGCATGGGGTGGTTCTATGGGCGGCCAACCAGCAGAAGCAGTACCTACCTCTTGTAACGTCTCCACCAACGACTCGAGATTCCTCCGTTTGGCCAGCTCTTCCTCCCATCTGTAAGAGACGCGTCAATGATCGTGAATTAGTACCAAGACCGTGGGCACAACATGCGCAAACACCCCTTACTATTACACCCCTCCGGCTACTCTTACTAGGGGCCGGGACGGACACAAAATGACCTTAGTCGCTGACCAACTGGATTTAGAGGGACACTGCCTGCACCTCTGGAAAGGAGGAGTATTTCAGCCAGATTTTTATGAATTGACCCAGAAAAGGCGGCTGCTGCTTCGGTTGGTTGGGAAACGCGGTTAATGAGATCTCGGAGCAGGAGCTGCCAGTAAAAGCCGTGATTTATAGAGATTTCCTTTCGGAGCAGAGCCGGCTCGGGTTTTATTTCTGAGACGAGGATAAATTTAGCCAAGTCTTTCGCTGTTAGCAGGCAAAAAAACGATGAAGATATCGTCTGCCTCAGCTAAGCCTCCAAAAACCGTCTCCAGCAAACGTCTGCACCCCCCAACGGCATCCCAAGCACCCCAAAACCAACGCTTTCAGCAGAATCCGGATTCCCACGGAATACAGCCGGAAAAACGACCACGGCTCGATCCGCTACCCTACCGACACTCATCGTACCGAGATCGCAAGAGACAAGACAACGGCGGCCGACAGTCCAGAGCCCACAGAGGTGTAAAGGAGACACAAGTGGGGACACCCGGGGGGCCGAATCTCAGGAAACATCCAACCTAAAGTGTGCTTCCCACCCAACATCTAAAACACAATGAGAGCGGGCCCTGAACCGACAGAATATAAAGCTGCTTGAAGTTCCGACAATGTTTCAACGCGGACGGGGAAGCAACTTCTCAGAACAGCCGCCCCCGAAAACCGGTCCTCCCAAACAACATCGCAACAAACGGGGAGACCACAACTACCAAGCAAAACCTATTTATAGACAAACGCTGACCCTTTGAATGCCACAGGGGTGGGAACCGGCCCGACCGGTCCCGGAATGCACACCGACGGGGCGCGACCAAAACAGCGGGCCCCGGGGACCCCGCAGGCGAGGGATCTCCCTAAACAGACGGGCGGGTGCCTACAGACACTCTAATCCCGCTAATAAAGCACCCGACACGGGATACACAGTATCGAAGCAATGATAGCACATTTATTATTCTTCATATAGCGCCATCATATTCCGCAGCGCAGGCATACGGCTCAATATATCGCTAACTGCCTCTAGGAGGGGTAAAAGTGTAAGCGGCATGCGGGCAGCAGCCGGTACTCTCCCGCGTTAAATATGCAGAGAATGAGACCATAACCCAGAATATTCAGCGGCTAAAATAAGATGCTAACGCTGCCAAAACACCTGTCTCCAAGCAGCGCTGCCAAAACACCTGTCTGCAAGCAGCGCCGCCTTCATTGCTCTGCATATCCGACTCCTCTGAGCCAAAAGCCCAAGGGAGGAAAAAGTAAAACGTTAGAGTATTATCTGAAAAATTATTTCATCGGAGCGGATGCAGCGACAAACACACCTTAAATACATGCGTGTGCTCCTGTGAATAACTGCTTACATATGTCACGCATGCCTGGAATGTACTGCGCCAGACGGCCGCATGGAATTAACTCTTCGCTGCCCGCGGGAACCTTTACGCCTCGGCGTTTGGTGGCAGAACAGTATCTGGGAAGGAATTGCACATTAAATACTTGCTTCTGATAAGGTAAAGCGCAGGACAGCCGGCGTGCGATGCGGGGATACCAACGCAGAGCGCCGCCGGACCCCCGGCACTGAAACCGTCCACTGAAAAGCCAATACCATCGCAGCATTAACCGCTTCATTGCCAGGGAGAACTGCAGGATCCGGAACCACCTATATCAGCCAAAGAGACAGCGGCATCGCCCGGGGACCCTCTCGCTGCCGAGGATCACAGAGAGTAATGTCCGCTCCGCCGGTGCTGGCCGCTATCCAGAGAAAGCATTACTCCGGCGTTAAATCACCCACCAGCAGGAGAGTCAGATCCAAGGACGCCACACGGCGAGGGCAAGCCGGACATGCGCAACACAACCGCCGTCCTGGAGCCGCGCGGATGACAAGATGTCTCAGCAGCTACATGAAAGGGCCGATGGGGGCCGGCTCTCACCTACCATCCGATGCTTTGGGGTTCGGTATAAACATTTGGAAAGTCTCCCGCGGCCCGCTTATTCTTGGCCAAGTTACCGGGAAGCAGCGACAGTAAACGGAAGTCATTATTTATTAATTATTATTTATATAACATGATGAGAAATGAAGTGATTATCCGGCAGAGAAATCCGGCTTCCCACACCCATACAGTCTGCAATATTAATACCGACAGGTGAGGAATTACCTTACTCAGATAAGATTAGGAAATTACAGCGGATGCATAGCACTGCCTTCCAACAGAGGTGGTGAACATTAATACAGTTAACGCCTAAAACAGACACAGTCTGTCCTGAACATAACATTAAGACTGGCAGAGGCGAGCGGACTAACCCGACTCTCCCTCTTTTTGGCAGGTCCTTTTGTGCTCACCGAGTGAGATCCTAACAGCAGGCGATCTTCTAGGAGTGACGAGACGAGAACTTCCCATCCGAAAACACCCATCACATTCCAGCCCGGGGAGCCGCGATTACCGGACCCCAAAATATCTCACAGCCGCTCACTGCCCACCGACTCGGGGCAAAGCCCCTTAAAGAAACAGCCTAGTGCTAAAAGTGTATGCATTTTACTGTACATTACAGTTAGGGAATGAGACTTCCGGCTTTAATTCCTGCCCCCGCACGGGGCATTAGTACGTACACGTCTCGCACATGCTCAGTAGCACTTCTCGCACATGCTCAGTAGCACTTCTCGCACATGCTCAGTAGCACTTCTCGCACATGCTCAGTAGCCCTCCCGCCGAGGTCGCTGAGGCAGCAGCCAGTCGCATGTATCCCAGCAGAACGAGTGTCCAGACAGCAGGAAAGGTTCTTGTCCGCTGCTTCCGCCATTATTTTCCACGGACGCTCGGCTAGCATTGACTGGAACTACTGAGCATGTGCAGAAAGCATACTGGGGTACGCTCACTGCTCTGAGGACAGGCAGCTGGGGGAGGAGCTACATGAGACAAGCCTATCCTAGTCAATCTCCAATAACTAGAGAATGCAAATAGACTCCTAAACCTTAAAACAGGGCTGCAGAGGAGCTTTAAACAACCCCAGTCCCGTTACCCACAATGCCCTGCGGTTACAGAACCCGATCTTAATCCATTTCTTTTAATAATCGCTACGTTGAAGGCAGACCTAAAGGAGCCTTTTCTTTAACTAGAAGCCAAAGGGGCGGCGGAGAAAGTCTGAGGAACGCATCGGAGTAATCCTTCAAATAAATCAACTTCTCCCCTCCCGGGCTGAGCGTCAACTACAAACCGTCTAATTGCATAAACAAAGATTTATCGCCAAGAAGAGGGCAATTATTACAACAATAAAGCGGAACTCTGCCTTCACCCCTCCAACAAAACAAACATCAAGAATAATCAGAGACGCGAAACAAGCGCGGCAGACCGGGGGTGGACAGCCCTCCGAGGGCCACCAAGGAACCATCAGAGAGCCGCCTTCACGCTACATAAAAAAAACCGCCATCCATATACAAGTCTCTGAAGAGTGTAAGCTCTTGGGGAGAGGGTTTATCTTGTGTATCGGCGATTTACGTGCTGCGTCTGCCGAATACGATGGTGCCTCAAAAAAGAAGGCATCCAGGAGCTGGATGTGCTGCTCTCCTTCTGCAATGCAGTTTGTTACACTCCTGCGGCACGCGAAGGGTTAATTATCCCGCAGCTCTGCCCTTGGTAATACAATCTACTCATTCTTAAGAATATTGCTAGCGTTAACCCTTCGGGCAGCCGAGAGCTGGCACCCGCTGCGTCATCCTGAACACTTTTTAGCAGCGGTTGCCGTGGTTTTACAAACAAAATATTGCAAGTTTGTGCAAAGACCCGAAATTAACCACAACCCCCGGGGCCCGTCATCCGGGGACGGTCACATCGAGCCGAAGCCTCCCGGCAGCCGAGTCATTTCCTATTCAGCTCGCGGGGGCCGAATTAGCCCCCTGAACAAGTTCCCGCCTGCCCTGGGAACACCCGATCCCGTTATCCGCCGTAAATCTCAATGAATCCTCCTGACTTTCGCTAACCCCCCCCGCGTGCCATGAAGCTGACCAGACGCGTTTCACTTTCCGTAACCCGAGCTCAGACGCGACTTCTTCTCGCTATTTAAGGCGCTCCGAGTGTTCGTCGGTATCCAAGAGACCCAACAAGCGTCTCCCGTCAACCAGCTCGGCCACGATCCGCTCAAACGAGAGGGTAACACTCGATAAACACCTTCACAGGGGAGACCGGCCGGCCTCCAAACCCCGGACCCAGGAATAATAATAAGATTGGCTCATTCAGGGCCATCGGGCGTCATCAGACAGAGCCAGGACTCCGTGAATCGGGATTTATTACTGGATTCCACTAGAAATATCCCGGCCAGAATAACGATGGATTTATGAAGATTCCAGCGGGACGGCGTCTCACAATGCTGGGGAACTGCTGAGAATTATGGGGAATAAAGTATCTCTGGGAGCGGAGCGCACCCTCTGATACATGAATTTGCCCCCTTTCATTCTCAGGGGGTGCATTACATGCCCGGGGGGGGTCACAGGAGACAAAGCCAAGTCTGTTTGAGGCAAACGGTTGAACAGCATGAAAGTCTATTCCTGCCACACCTGCCCCATGCCCCCCGCACCCCGACACCCCAAAACACGGCACAGTTTCAGCCAGTTTCCATTATCCCGGCCGATGGCTGGCCTGAAGCCAAAGTCCTGTATACAGAATTTAAAGCGCATTGCCTAGCAACCGAGCGTGCGCTCACACCTCACGCTGTATGCCCTCGCACGACTGTTTCCACGGCGCTACCGCGGTGTGGAAAAAGCATTATTCACTAAGAGACACACGGAATGGGACGCATGCGGAGATGGGGGGGTGACAGTAAATCGGGTAACTCTTTAAAGTAATCGTCGTTTGGTTTTATTTCCCCCGGATTCAGGGCTCCAGGACAAAGCTGACCAACGGATTGTGAACCGCAGGCACGCGGGGGCCGAGAACGCGGCCCATACAGCTCGGGAAATTATCCCCGAATCTTCCCCGGTTCCTACTAAAGTTGCTGCAGTTGCCATAGAAACAGCTTTGGAATTCTGCCAACCTGAACACTGCTGCTACATTTAATAAAAGTTGCTACTTTTCGATATTAAATTATTCCGGGCAACAGACAGATCGTCGGCCCATCGCTGTCTAGCGAAGACCATCTCATCAGATTAAAGCGACTCGTCGTATAATAAACGAGGATTAAACCGGAACTGCACAATTCTCTCAAAAGGGGTGAGAATCCCCAAATCCCCTTTATTCACATTTATGTCATCGGGGGGGTTATAAAGGGGATTCCGGGGTAAGAAGTCACTCTGGCGATTAAAACACTTTCCCAACCTTCACCAGAATCACTTTTATCCCGAATACCCGGCGCCGATCACTTAAAGTAGTTATTAAGGAAGTGGGATTTACAGATCTGTAACCGTCGGTTACCGTCATCTCACCTAAGCCCAGGGTTGGCAGTCGAGACGCATCGCAGGCATTCTATAAGCGCAGGGCGTGTGAATTACCGCATTCGCCAACCCTGCCTCACCCCGAGGGGTCTGCGAGGCTCTTCAGAGACGCCGTGTAATTATCGGAACGCCGAAACAATAAAAACACTTGGTTTATAGTTCTGTATAAACGCGCAGCATGTGTGGCCTTCTATGATGTAAGATGTGGTGAGGAAGGAAGAAATGATGTCATACACGCAAAGCAGGGCGACGCTGGTGGTTCGCAGGGGTTCTGGGGAAGCTTCGGCTTCCAAACTGCACAATGCGCTTCTGTCGTGGCAGTGAATGGCACCTGTGTGTGCGGCCACCCCGGGAAACAATGTAACCTGCGCGACTTACAGGAAACTTTCTCCCACATTTACTGGAAGCAGAGCCAGAATAAACATCTCTCCTGCCGTCCATACATAGAAGACACCAGAAGACAACCAGAGAACAGAATTATTCCTTCCCAGTCACAGGGCAGGCCGGTCTCCTCTTCACAAACAAAAGAACTTAACGCCCGGAAACTAATAAAACACGGCAGAGAATAGAACGGTTTGCATCATTTCCAGCTCATACTCAACAGCCCGATATCCTTTGTGAATACGTGATAAGTGACCTCATCGTCCCCGGGAGGTGCGGCTGGGAGTGATGAGGTGACACCCTTGCAATCAGGTGGAGCAGAGATACAAGGATTTGCAAACAGCTGTAAAGTCAGCAACATTTTTTGGATTCACAGACAAGCCGGGTGGGCTCGGCCCGCGGGGTGCGTTACCGGCTCAGCGTGATGAGAGCCGCGTCCAAGTGACGCGATCGCCAAGAACAGAAGCGGCAGACTCTGGATAAACAGATTGCGAAGCGCGTGGCTCTGGAGTGAGATCACCGCCGGGGGCCGGGGTTGTTTCATTTACAGATTTCAGTCTGGGAACCGCTCGCTGCCTTCATCAAGAGGGATCACAGCCGCTCGGCATGATTCCAGACTACAACTCCCACAAATCTCAGCCAGACCTCTGAGGTCTGCTGGATGTTTGCAATCCAACAGCATATGTAATGTGTTATAGTCCCCCCCCCATTACCCCCAGTCCGCGGTGGGCAGTAAGTGTACAAACCGCTGATATAACTGACCAATCTAAACACCCAAAACTACCCCCCCACCCCGCTGGAAACGCTTCTATGCCCCAAATCCTCAAACATTTAGCGAGGATTATCCGCCAATCGTTTGTTAAATCCTGCAGATAAAAAAACCATGAAAAAAACCCGGAATAACGGCCGCTAAATCCACGCTTTGTACATCCAGACCGCGAAAAGCAGCCGGCGTCCCACGAAACCCCATGAGCGGGGCAGAATAACCCACCCGGGGGTAACCCCCACCCCGGCGTAAGCCACACGGGGGTAACCCCCACCCCAGCATAATAATAATAATAATAATACGGAATCCATGCGAGCAGCGGCCCGTTAGCGCGGGGGGGGGGGGCTAATGCACATTCCATGCATACGAAGCACTTAGTGTGGCATCTGTATGACTTATTACCCCTCGCAGGGAGAATTAACCCCTTCAGTGCCAAGGTCTCTCCTCTCCAACCCTCATAATCCATAAGAGATAAACTCACAAATCTCTCGGAATATTCAATGTTTTCTCCCATGACCTGTGTGTTTTTTTCCCGAATGTATTTTTCTTGCATTAAATTGGCCGATTCTATAAAATGCGAGCTATGTGGAAAATTACTGTTTAGAAGATTTCCGCGCGGCGTGAACACGGACAGAACACGCACCGCACCCCACAAACTGCTGTAACACGGACAGAACACGCACCGCACCCCACAAACTGCTGTAACACGGACAGAAGACGCGCCTCGATACGCATGCCGGGCTCTGCAAATATTTGGCAACCCGACGTGTAACATAAAGCTTTCACATATAACGGTCTGTCTGTCTGTATACATACATGAACGGTACCCACTGTGTGTATACACATATATATATTACACACATATATATATATATATATTACATGCGCACATATCACACGCACACACAGAGGAGAGGTTATTGTGTCGGCCGCAGTCTCTTTGGTTACAGAAGACATTTTTGAAACCGGATCTGTCTGGGAATTTCTGGAAAATAAAAGAACTGAAATGTTAGGAATTCCACGGGGGGGGGGGGGGGGGAGATCACGGGACGGAAACAGTAACTCTCTTCGCGAAAAAAACAGGAAGATACCAGAAAATAACACACCAGCAGGGCCACAGATTATAAACGGCGCGCTCCTGCTCAATTATAATACATAATAACAGGACGGATCCCGCGTGGGGGCTAGCAGGAGAGCCGCACACGTCACACGGGTCCCCATCCCCCACCTCCGGGGTCTGCGGTCTCAGGACTCCCTGACCTGATTGCTAATATCCGAGTCACGCCAAGAAATCGCTGACCGAGGGAAAGCAGCCTCTGCCGGCGGCCGCCGAGGACTCCGCTACAGCCTGCAGTGCTGCAGGCGCACCGAGTGGCCCGTCGTGGACAGAACCGGTATAATTACATGCAGAATATATATATATATACACACACATGCGAGCACGCACACATACATGATACACACATATTACATACACACACGCACCGGTACAGGAGAATAAGATCGCAGCCTAGTGTAAGGAGCCTCGCGCTGGTTGGCCGCAGAGACGCAGCAGGCAGGATCCTGAAGCTCAGACTCCACTAACGTTTCTAGAAAGCAGCCGCACGTCACACTCACTCCGGGTAATAACAACCCCTCTCCAGACCCCCGGGGCAGAATCTGAGCCCACTTACCCCACGAGGGGGAAGCAACGGGCCTCCCGGCAGCCAACGGCCGTAACGCCATCAGAATTCAGGGCCGCGGAGGCTTCCGGGTAACGGCGGCTGCCATTCTCTTACGGGGCGGCTGGGATTTTTGTTGCCCTTTAGAGCGGCTCCCAGGCCGGAGAGACGTTAACCCTGCGCCACCCGCAAGAGATTTCACCGGTCAGGGTTCAACTACTCTCTAAAGAGAGGTTAAAACATCAAATACGGCTAACGGACCTTAGAACGAGGCCGGTAAACGCTTTGATGACAAAAAGTCCAACGAGAAAACCCTTTTCAGCTAAACCGGGCGAGCGCGGACCGTCTCAGAGCGCGGCGGGCGCCACTCATGTGAAACGCGCTGGGCGTGAGGGGTAAAAAATGGAAGAACCGATCCAGAGTGTAATTTGTTATCTCTGTCAAATAGTCTGCTTAACGTAAAGGGTTAAAATGAGACGTGTGATCTAAACACCGCGTGCACACGCAACCTGTCTGTGCGTTTGTTTTTAGGGCGGCCGAGCGGGTGAAGAACACGCATTACCGATAATGAGCAGCCGTGTAGTCAGGGGGGGCGCCCGGGTCACAGAACGCCGCGCCGGCATCTCAGGAATTTGTGTAACAAAAACACCTCCCTGAGCCGGCAGCAAACGCCCCAAACGGCAAACACGGGTGACAAAAACACCGGGCGAGAACCTGTGGGACCGGAGCCTCCCGTGAAACGCGTCGGTCAATCGCATGGCAACAGACATCAGCTAATATTTTCATTGGCTGCGGGTCACTCCGGAAAGCGTTGTTATTAACCGCTAATAAATAAGCGCAGCATCCCCGTAGGTCATGAACTAAAACTCCCATCATCCATTGTGTATCGGGACGCCCCGCGTAGTCACACACGAGGTAAAGCGCGTCGGGGAGACGGAATCTCTGAGACACGGAACGGAAGAACCGAGACACGGAGCTCAAGAGACGGAACCCGAGAGACGGAAGAACCGAGAGACGGAACCCGAGAGACGGAAGAACCGAGAGACGGAACCCGAGAGACGGAAGAACCGAGAGACGGAACCCGAGAGACGGAAGAACCGAGAGACGGAACCCGAGAGACGGAAGAACCGAGAGACGGAAGAACCGAGAGACGGAACCCGATGCAAGACGCGCTCGGCTACCGCCAGAAATAATAAAACGCCATTTACCAAACGGTCACTAAAACACAGGAAACGGCCCAATTATCGGGAGAGGGAGGAGAAACTCTCGCCCCCCCCATTTAAGCTCGGACAGGTGAGCCGGGTTTCTCATTCTCTGCCAGCAGCGATGACTCAAATAATAAAACGCGGTTCAAAGAGCTGGCACTCTAATAAAGGGACGAGCGCGGAGGAGGAAGCACAATGTGCAGTTGGTGCAGGGCGCGGAGACAATGATTCAGACGATGAAAGCGCTCGCTGTGAAGAGGAGAGCGGCTTTTGTGTCACGGGGACGGCCGGCTGAGGGTGCTGGGAGCGGCGCAGCAGGGAGGTCTCCCAGCTGATAAATCAGCTCATTGCTTCTGATATAAAAAACAAAATCAGTCACTTAAGACACATAAAACAGGAGAGTTTTTGGAGCATTCCCTGCAGAATGTGATTTTAAACATAGATTCAGGAGCCGGATGTCTATCCCATGCATGTTTAATACCCTCACTGTACTACCCTCTACCACCTCTGCTGGGAGGCTGCTCCGCTTATCTACCACCTCTAGTCTCTGATCCTCTAGTGTTAGATTCCAGCCTCTAGTAACTTTTGTTAAACCCTTTCATGTATTTAAATGCCTCTCTCTGTAGATGCCCCCGCCCCACCCCCGCTCTGTTGGAATAATTGCCCCGCTGTGTACGTTGGCCGCGTTTCTGAGGACTTCACGGATCGCGTCTCATTAAAGCGAAGCCTTCAAAGAGCGGCTGCAGGTCACGGCGCGCCCCGCACACAATGCGACAATTAACGGGGCGCGGGGGCCCCAAACCGCGGCCAAACGAAACGTTACCAGAGCGCGTTACAGGGCTGGCTGGGGGTTGTGGGAGTTAGAAGTACCTGAGCCCCAAGCCCATCACTCTCAGAAATCCTTGTGTTTACTGTAAATATTTTTTACACATTCCTGGGAGTCACAACAAGCGTAACCCGGCCGGCCCCAAGAGAGTCCTCGTCTGGGGAGGAATAAACGGAAAGGCAGGCGAGTGACCGCTCCGGGTTAATGCCCCGCGTGCCGGTGAACTTTACACAGCGGGGGGGCGAGAACACAGCTACAGACCGGCAGAGACCCCCACACCGGCACTCAGAGAGAGACCCCCCACACCGGCACGCAGAGAGACCCCCCCCACACCGGCACACAGAGAGACCCCCCCCACACCGGCACACAGAGAGAGACCCCCACACCGGCACACAGAGAGAGACCCCCACACCGGCACGCAGAGCGAGACCGGCAGTCAGAGAGAGACCCCCACACCGGCACGCAGAGAGACCCCCCCCCCACACCGGCACGCAGAGAGAGACCCCCCCACACCGGCACGCAGAGAGAGACCCCCCCACACCGGCACTCAGAGAGACCCCCCCCACACCGGCACGCAGAGAGAGACCCCCCCCACACCGGCACGCAGAGAGAGACCCCCACACCGGCACACAGAGAGAGACCCCCACACCGGCACGCAGAGCGAGACCGGCAGTCAGAGAGAGACCCCCACACCGGCACGCAGAGAGAGACCCCCCCACACCGGCACGCAGAGAGAGACCCCCACACCGGCACGCAGAGAGAGACCCCCCCACACCGGCACGCAGAGAGAGACCCCCACACCGGCACACAGAGAGAGACCCCCACACCGGCACACAGAGCGAGACCGGCAGTCAGAGAGAGACCCCCACACCGGCACGCAGAGAGAGACCCCCCCACACCGGCACGCAGAGAGAGACCCCCACACCGGCACGCAGAGAGAGACCCCCCAACACCGGCACGCAGAGACCCCCCAACACCGGCACACAGAGAGAGACCCCCCAACACCGGCACGCAGAGAGAGACCCCCCAACACCGGCACGCAGAGAGAGACCCCTGCGCAGAGATACCTCCCCCGGCACATAGAGTGACCCCCCCCCATTCCTATGGCATGAAACACGTTAGTGAATGCGGTTTACTCCTAACACGCAAGAAAACGTTACTCCCACGTTACCTTCACAGCTAAAACAGACACGCCTGAGACACGCGTGTCAACAAAACGCTAAAGTATTTCATATCATTTTTAGAGTCTGAATCACCTTCCCGGTTGCCGTGGAAACCGCACCAATCCCAAATACTTAGCGACGGAGCGCAGAGCGATGAATAAAAGTTTTGGCACCAGAAACCGGCTTTATCACGCGCTCAGGGCCAGACGGGGCCGGGGGCATCTCTAACGGGGGGCATCTCTACCGGGGCAACGCCAGACGGGGCCGGGGCATCATTAACAGGGGGCAGCGCCAGACGGGGCCAGGGGCATCATTAACAGGGGGCATCGCTGCCGGGGCCGGGGGGCAGCACTTCTCGGGGGCCCCTAATCCACCTGCCTACTGGGTTCTGTTCTGGTGGGGTAACTCCGCGAGATGAGAAGGGGTTAACCCTTGGGGGGTTTAAAAGCTAGAGGTAACCCCCCCCCCAGGAGCCAACCTTCACACGGGGAAGGGGGCATCTACATTAACCCTTCTGTAACCAAGGGAAGCTAATTCCACAAACCTGATCTCAAGCGTGAATTCACCTGAATGCAAGGAAGTGGCCGTGGCCACCATGGCCGGGGGGGGGGGGGTTTGTTACGGCGGTTGCCCCGGGGTCTCCAAACACTCAGGGGCCATGAAACTACCCTCAGGGCCACACAGCATTTTCTGCCCCGGAACCCGGCTGAGATTTGAATACAACGTAAGCGTTTTATTGTGCGATTAACCGAACCCTCAGCACGGGGGGCATCGCTGGGCACGGGAGGGGCACACGACATACACTGATGCCCCACACATACCCCCCACATACACTGCCCTGGGCAAATCATTAAAGCGCATTCAGCCCCACGTGTGTGGACACTGCGCAAAGCATCCGTGTCGCCCTCCCCGCTCCCCCCTCTCCATGCAGTCTGCTGTGCATTAATCCGCCACAGGGCAGATCTGGTTACGCCACTTAACCCTCTGAGAGCCACAGAGACCCCCTTCTGGCACCCAGTGGGTTAATGATGATGTACTGTGTGTTATATCAAAATGTCACGGGGGGTAATGGTGACAGTTTTGGAGGGGATTTTACAAACAAGGGGAGAGTGACGCAATAACAAAGGCCGGGGGGGCAAAGAGGGGGGCACAGGGGTAAGTGGGCATTTTGAGGGCTTCGATTAAAGGGCACAGTCAGGAGGGGCAGAGAGAAGGCTGGGGGCGTGGCAGGGGTTAATTGAAGATACGAGTTATTTGCCCCGGTGCCCCCTGTACTTTCTGGGGGATACCGCACCCCCCCACCCCCGGTGCCCCGAGTGTCTCACCGGCTCCGGTATTCGTCTCGCTCCCGCTTCACCTTGGCCAGCACGTTGTAAAGGGCCCGGATCTCCGGGGTGATGGTGTCGATTTGCACTCCGACCCCGTCCGGGTGGCTCCAGCTGACCCCAGGGCCGTGTAAGGTCTCCAGGCCACCGCCGCCGGTTCTCCGCACGTGGGTAAAGTTCCAGATGGTCCCGGGTAGGCGGCTGTGCGGTGGCCCCGGGGCCGGTTCGGTCTGCACCCCCTGGTCCCGGTGGTAGGTGCGGAAGGGCCGCTCGGGCCGTTGCCGTTGGCTCTGCAGCTGTTTCTCCAGCAGCCGGTTCCGCCGCTCGAGCTCGTGCACCCGGGCCAAGAAGCAGCGGAACCGGACGTTCAGGGTCTTTAGCGCATGGATGTTGGAGCCCAAGTCATTGCGGAGGGTGACAGCAGCAGCGCCGGGAGGGGCCCCGGGGCCCGGCTCCATCAGGCCGTCCGCGAACAGCAGCGAGTTCATCATCATTATTATTACTATTATTAACGTCACCGGGTACCGGATCAACTCCGCGGGGCTCTGCCGGCCATGGTTCTGAGCTGAGCCGCAACACCCGCCTGGATAAGTAACGGAGCAAGAGCCCAGCCCTCGGCTTCCCAATCCCCGCCCACTCCTGTCTATACAGCGCGCAGACTCCACCCCCTGCATCCTTCCTAGACACCGCCCCCTGCCTATACACCCTGTCCATACAGCGAGCACACTCCACCCCCTGCATCCTGCCTAGACACCGCCCCCTGCCCATACTGCGCGTAGACACTGCCCCCTGCATTCCGTCTTTTCCCCGCCCACCCCTGCGTATAGTACGCCCCTGCCCCCGTATCGCACACCGTACCTTGGACAGCGACAGCAAACTGCCCCGGGGAGGGGCACAGACTGGGGTATAACCTACATACAGCCTGCCTATAGGGACACATCACACCCTGTACACAAAGTACAGGGAACAGCCTCCCAACAGCAGCAGCAGAGGTGAATTATATACCGTATATACACACATCTGCATTCAAACCTTTTCTCTGGGAACCCTTAATTGTCATGTGACACAAAACTCTGCACCGATTGGTTGTTGCCATAGAAAAAAAAAGTGTTTTAGTGATGGAATTTGGTTACATAAATGTTGCACGCAGCAAGGGGCGACCAGAACCAACATTACCCCGGACTGTCCAGATCCCACCGACACAGGGAAACCATGCTAAAATTACCCCCTCCCCGCCCCCAGGGTATTCGATTTACCCCCCCAACGAAAACTGATCAAAACCTTTTAGTGCGCAGATCAACGAACGTCCCTCACCCCGGGAGCTGACAGGTGACGCGTCCGATAATAACAACAACACCAACAACAACAACACCAACACATAATAACAGCAATGATAACAACAATAACAGCAATAATAATATAATTAACACTTATAATAATAATATAAATAATATAAATAACATAGTATTATATGTGTCATTTATATTATTGTTACTATTATTATACATGTTTTTTATATTATTATTATTATTATACACTTATAATAATAATATAAATAACACATACTATTATATGTTATTTATATTATTGTTATTATTATACGTGTTATTTATATTAGTGTTATTTATATTATTGTTATTATTTTCCTTTTTTTTTTTTTATTATTGTTATTATTATACGTGTTATTTATATTATTGTTATTATTATACGTTTTTTTATATTATTGTTATTATTATACGTGTTATTTATATTATTGTTATTATTATACGTGTTATTTATATTATTGTTATTATTATACGTGTTATTTATATTATTGTTATTATTATACGTTTTTTTATATTATTGTTATTATTATACGTGTTTTTTTATATTATTGTTATTATTATACGTGTTATTTATATTATTGTTATTATTATACGTGTTATTTATATTATTGTTATTATTATACGTGTTATTTATATTAGTGTTATTTATATTATTGTTATTATTATACGTGTTATTTATATTATTGTTATTATTATACGTGTTATTTATATTAGTGTTATTTATATTATTGTTATTATTATACGTGTTATTTATATTGCTGCTATTATATAAAGAACACGTATAATAATAACAATAATAGATTTTTCAGTTTTCTGAACACAAAAGGCAATTTGTTCCATATTCTCCGAGTTTAACCCGCTGAGTACTAGAGATTTATTTTTAAATAGTTAAATTAAATTTAACAAAAACTATACTCCACCCCCTCTAGATTGTAAGCTCATGAGCCGAGCTGTAAGAAGCGCTGCAGGAATTGTTGGCGCTCAATAAATAAAGGCATTAAAGAGGAATAATTAAAAGGAAGCCTGTCGGGGGGGAAACGTCATCATCATTAACCCGACCCGCCGTGAAGCGGTTTATGGACAGGCAGACGGCTCAGGTGTGAAGCGGCAATCACTTTGGTGATCGGCACCTCGCTCGCCTTCTCATAAATCACACGGGAAGCACTTTTATCTCACAATAAACAGAATATATTATATATAATTATATTATATAACCCGCACGCTGTATAAAACATATACATAACCCACTCATTATTATATTTCATTGCATTTATATAACCGATACTCTATATAAAAAAATATTATATATATAACCTGCACGATATATTTATATATAATCTCTACACTATATAATATATATAGCGTTATATTACAAAGCGTTATATAATGAGCGGACTATATATCTAACCCACACGCTATACAATACATATATATATACACATATCACCTGCATTATATATTATATTGCGCGCGGGTTATATGTATATGTAGTCCGCTCATTATTTATTATATAACGCTTTATAAAATATGTAATGAGCAGGCTATATATATTATATAGTGTAAGGATTATATATCTTGTGTAGGTTATATATTTTATGTAGACTATTGCATTCATATTAAATCCGCCCGCTATATATATATATATATATATATCTAACACATACTCTATATATTATATATATATAATGCAAATATATCCTGCTCATATTATATATGAGATTAATTTGCTGCAGATTACGAAATCCAATTAGAAGCGATTAGAAGTGACTGCAAACAGGGGGCAATTTATTAATCGTGTTGGGAGCTTGTTGAGGCTTCTCCCACCGAACAACCCTGGGGGGGCAAAAGCTTTAATATGAACATGAGTTATTGGGTGCACAGGGGGCTCTGGGCCGTCTAAGGGTCCCGGGTTACTGCTGGGAGATGAGGGCTTCACTTTATAGGGGGGGAGCAGAGAGTTTGTAGAAGGTGCCCGCCGATTACATAGAAACCGCCAGTACATCGGCCCCATTCGGCCCCTCTAGTCGCCTGCTTCTCCTGCTCTGTTTTGTGGGAACGATTGGACAGAATTCCCTGCTGTTAAGGGGTTAATGCAGACATTGTGAGATCGGCCGGCATTTGGAGGTCATCGAGCCGACCTCACGTTTCTGTCTCTGGCGAGGGTTAAATATCGACCTGTAGAACCTGTCAGATTCCCGCGCATGCTGAGCTGCCCGTCCACTCGCTGGCAGGAAGGGGTTAAGTGGCATTAAGCTCGGGGCAGCCCGGCTTTTATGAGATTTTCTAGGAAGCCGCTGTAGCGGAGCGGAGTCGGGAGCTGCGGCTGCCTGCGCGATGACTACACCTGGCAGGTACGAGGATCGCAGCGAGGGGCCGCGCCTCAGCTTGGCCAGATACAAAGTAACGAGCAAGGTGTGCTCGGCAAGCCCATTAATCATCGCTTGGTAAATCATTGCCTTAAAAGGGCCCCGTGGAGGGCCGGCGGCGCTCGGCGCTGCGAAAATACCTGGCATCTCGCCAAAGGCGTCTACAGCGTTTATTAACCGGGAGACACAACATGACGGCATCTTCCAAGACTGAAGCCGAGGGGATGCGCCTGCCAGTGTTAGGTCTCAGAGAGGGAAGCAAAGGGTTAAAGGGTTCTCCGAATTATTGTGTCGCCGTAAAGGCGGATTTAATCCCCGGGGAGACCTCGAGGGGGGGGGCTTCGTGGGGGACGTCACCTTTATAAACAGCAGATTAAATGTTATCTGCGGCGATATATTTGCCAAGACAGAATGTGATGTCACTAAGCGTAACATGATGTCACCGAGGCACATGATGGTGCCTCGGCAAATGAGGCGCGTTTGGTTGGGACTCACGGACCTGAGATTCAGGACAGTTTGGCCCTTAGGAATTAAAGTCTCATCTTGGGGTTTATTCACTAAACTGTGAGATAGAAAAAGACGATTAGGGTGTAAAATGAGCCAGGATGGATAACGAGGTGAAATAAGTCATGTAAGCATGCGCGGAGCGTGCATCACAGTTACATCGTTACAAGAAACGTGGAATTATCGGTTACTCTACAGACCGCGGCATCGGCCCCGCCCGGCCCTCGTTCGCCCCGTTTACCCAACGTGAATAAGAGGAGATTAAAAACACGACTTTCCTTACATAACACGAGCCGGGTGTCCTCGGGGCGACTCCACAGCGGCCCCCGCTTTACGTAACCAGAGTAATGAGTCCTTCCATTTAATTAGATCGGAGCGTCTGTTGGGAGCACGTGGAACGCGTCGGCTGCACATTAAACACCACAAAGCAGCCCGGGCCCCGGACTCTGCAGTCTGGGAACCCTCTTTCCTTCCGTGAGACTTTTTTTCTCCCCAGTTTTTTTGTTTTCGGACGCCAAGACCAACAAAGCTCCCTACTTTTTCACGTTAAAGGATTTCGAGTGCCCCCCGTATCGGCAAACAGCCGGTTTGCTACTGTATAAAAAGCCATTCGGGGGGAAAGCTTGAGCAATGGCCCCTGCCGATTGGGTCACCTGATTGGTTGTCATGGCATCGCTTGAAAAAATCATTAATTGTACGGCCCCCGCTTCCAAAATGAGCCCAAAAAAACGTTATTACTCGGAGTGCCGCATCATCTCTTTTCACGCGGGGAGGAATAAAATGTGGTTTAGTTAATAAAGGTTTCATTATAACCCCCCCATATATTTATATATATATTGGATGGTGCTATATAAATATATATATCTGTATATTATTATATAGAGCGGTATATTATATGTACATTCACCTGGGTAACTAAACGCAGCTTTCTGCTTTATCGGCGATCCGCGTCCCCGTAGATGAAGATGAGTTTTTAGTTCACGTTGAGTTAAAAAATGGCCTTTTTCCTTCTGTGGATGAAAATGATTTTTCATTATTTTTGTTATTTTGTAACATTTGGTGAATCCTCAACGCCCGTTTCTACAGACGTAAAAAAAACTATTTATATATTTAATAATAATTAACAAATAGTAATAAAAACGGCATGATTGGGCTCTGCGGATCGATTTGGGGTGGATTCAGGGAAATAAGAGAATTGATTACTATCGGTAACAGAATATCTATTGTTTATTGTTCTAAGATGATGTCATCGTTCTAGGATAATCCTTTTCCCGAATATTCTCCGGTGATCCCGGAGTGACAGGCGAGGAGAGAACGCGATGTCTCGGAGCTTGAATCGCTAATCGTTTTATTGTTCGTGTCAGACATGTGCGCGAGGAATATTAAGCTGGCGTGCCGGCGCTTTGGGGGGACCCACCCTGGGCGTGGGGCAATAAACAGGATAATATCGGAGAATGTCACAGGGAAAAGATTATAGCTCGCAGCGCGGCGCCGGACCTGTACCAACAGCGCTCGACAAGATAAACAGAGAGAGAACAAGCCGGGAGCGCGATAAACTCTCCGCCGCCTGCACGTGACATCGCTTACACGGAGCGCTTACACGGAGCACCGGAACGCGCTCAGTCATCAACGCTGAATTACGAGGGGCAATTCTAGTGCAGGGGGTGTGGCTGGGGCTATCTGTGTAACCGGACGGGGTATTTAGAATTAGAATAATGGGTTTATTTGCCCCGGTTGATTGATAAAGCTGCAGAACCCTCACACCCAGTAAACTTTCTGACTCCTAGAAAAGAGGGGCATCAGGGGGGAGAGAGGGGCATCAGGGGAGGAGAGAGGGGCAGATTGAGAGCGCGATCTCTGACTTCATTGGTCAGACTAGAATACGAAGCGGCAATCACTGCCATGTCCTACAGAAGCTCCCAGACCAACGATTGCCCCCCCGTTGGATTCACACACACGCCGGCTGGGACACCGGGGAGTCCCTCTCGCTCACTCTAATGCAGTCGGACGTAACCTGACTTGTCGGCAATAGAAATGACTCAGAAGCGCAGCCTGCGCGGCTCGGTCCTGTTTACTCATTAAAACTGGGTGTTTTTGCTTCACGTTTCCTCGAGTCACCCCGCTTTGGGTGGAAACGACACGATGTTCTAGAGACGGGCGAGGGTTGCCCCGTCTCCTCCATTGTCTATTTTATGCTGAGTGAGAGTCAAACATGGGGTGACGTGCGGCGCGCCTAACGCTGCGTCCAGACAGGGCCGGCGGGAGATGCGTTTACAGCTCTGGAGTTCATTAATATGATGTAAGAAGAAGTTTCTCACCTTTCCCAGGCGATATAAAAGGCGGTTTGAAAAGAATCATTAGTCGGCAGCAGATTAGGGGCCGGCGGCAGCAGATTAGGGGCCGGCGGCAGCTCCGCAGGCAGTTATCGACGCGGCGGCATTCCTCAGGTCAGTCTACAGCAACTTAAATCCCTGACTCCCGGGACAGACAGGGGATAATGGGAGTTGTAGTCAGAAAGCAGGGATATCGTTTGCCGGAGCCTCCTCAGCCTCTTAAAACAAAAAAGCCATTTCTTATTCCACAGCGGACGGCAGAGATGATTTAATCCGCCATTAATCTCCCTTCACGACAACCACAGACGCCGATCACAACAACGGACGGCGACAGCAGCTCAGCTTTCATAAACGATGATTTAAAAACTTATCGCAGATAAATAAAACGGACGTGATGACATCATCCGGACATCATCGCCTCACACGGAAGACCAGAGGCCGATATATTCAGCCAAATCCTACCCGATATCAAAGTATTCCCGGCTAAACGGAGAGATAAACGAGGAAACCGGTTAACGATGTCCGTTATAAAAAAAGGCCCCGGCCCCCCGGCCGAAGTCCCTGCAGCTCTTTCTTCGATCTGAATTTAAGAGCGTTCACAATGTTTACCTTTGTGATAAAATCCCCATCAATCCGCACAGCGGGAAAGTCAATATTTAGTTAGCCTCCTGCGTTACCTGTCTGGAGATTCCATGCCGGGGGCCGAGGCGGACGTCGTGCTGAAGATCCCTCCTCCCCCTTCAGGCGGATTCTCGCTCCGGAGACTCTGCTAATGAGATGAGAAAACGGCCGGACAGAGACGAGCGGCGGCAGCGGCGATAAATGATCTCAAATGACTCTGCGAGGACTCCGTTTGAGAAAAGAGTTTTATTAGGTTTTTCAGAAGCAGACAGCGGGGGCCGTACAGGTTTAGCAGATAATCCCCCCGCGGTCGGGGAGCTGACCGGCCGCACAAAACGCACGCAAAGCTTTTCACCGGGACACCGATCGCCACGTGTACTAAACACAAGGGGGTTCCGAAGAGCCGCTCGGCGTGGACGCAGGGGGGCTTCTTCCCCAAACGGCTGGGGGGGGGGGATACCGAGATTGTCATCAACTCACATCTAGGAAATGATTGGGCGCATCTGGAGCGGAGGGGCCGAGAAGCAGAGTGCACCCCCGGATCTGCCCCCCCGCGAGTCACCCCAAAAACATGCAGACTGCGTGTTTACAGCATGTGGGCATGCATGTCTTTGGCGGGCTGAAGAAGTCATGCAGTCACTGAAGTGAAAGTCACGGATTCCGCTCGCTTTGGGCTTCGCTGAGCAAACTAAAAACACACGAAACTGCAGACACTCAGCAGATGAACAGGCGATAAAAGAGTTAATCAATTTAACCACTAGCTGCTGGAGCAGATTGCTACATTCGAGACCTCCATGGCAGCAATGGGGTTAAACACTTCCACTTCACACACACGGAAAAAAAAAAAGGAGGGGGGACATTTACTGCAACACCCAGGGGAGGAAAAAGTAGAGAGAGTCCACAGACTAAAAGCAGGATCCGTTTGGCTGCCGCTCAGGGGATCGAGTTCAGAAGATCCTTGAGGAAGCCGTCAGGGTCGCTGATTTCGGACAAAAGCCCTGAGAAGAGATAAAGCGACGTTAACAGAAACGATGAGAATCGCAGAGAAACGATGAGAATCGCAGGGAAACGAATAAATCGGATCCTCGGGGGACGGCGCATTTAAAATGACCGCAGTGCACATAGTCAGCAGCCAATCAGGAAGAAGGCAGGTGCATGATGGGACTAATATTTTGTAAATTGTACAAACCCCAGTTTCATACATTTTAACACAAACTCAGCTCCCTGCTGCTCTTTAAAAAAGTTAAAAGGGAAGCTATTTTAAAAGATGCAATGGGTGGGGCATAAAATGTGTGGGAGGAGTATAAACAGGAAGTAGGTGGGGGCACCCATTAAACCCCTCCCTATTCACGCCCCACAATTCTCTAAAAATGGTCATCCAAGAGCAAGGAGAAAAGCGCCAACCCTTCATGTAGGTACGCTTTGCACACAAAGGGTTAATGTTATTAAATTCCTACATAATTTATCAATTCAAGAACATTTCCCGCCGTAGCAAATAAAAAAAGTGCAATAAATCAGACCTGCCACGTCCACGAACTCGGAGAAGGACTCGACCGGCATGAACTCGTCCTGGAAGGTCTTCAGGGCCTTGTCTGCCGCCTCGTAGATGGGCATGTCGTTCAGCCGCACGTAGTCCGCCAGCGTGTACGACCAGCCGCCCTCCGTGTTACTCGCCGGTACTTTCTGCAACGCACGCGGGAAAACAGTGAGCGCCGCAGATCTCCACACCTGGCCGTGAGGGCCGAGAACACCGTCCCCGGCTACAGTTACGTCGGAGGCGCGCGAAGCGCTCTGGATGCAGCACGAGGGGATTGCGTAAGAGCAAACTGGCAGCCGACGGCAGAAGCGATTTACGCCGCTTTGATTTTCTGCGTTAATTAAAACATTAGGCAGGCGGCTCCTGCGGGGCGGACGGCTCGGCTTTAATGTACGGCGGCTTCTCCGGCTGCCAGAAAACCAACAAGAAAGATAATAAAGGAGTTTCCTCTCCAGATCCGGGGGTTACGTAACCACGACGCGTGTGAGCGACGCGCTGATCACCCCCGGTGCACAAAGTGTCGGCCATGACGGTTACAGCGAGTGGGGGTGAGCGGACACTCTCGCACACGGAGACCAATTACACGTCACGGGACACGCGTGATACGCTTACCTTAAACATGTTGTAAATGAGGTCCACCAGGGCCCAGAAGAGCAGGCTGGAGCGGTAAACGGAGTAATCCTTTGCGGCTTTATCTGCCAGCCTAAAGAGAGAGAGACCCCGGGTGAGACGCACCCTCAATCGCACCCCAACGCCCCAAACACCGGCAGGACCGGCCGAGGCGTTAAGGCCCTAAACGCCATTCTACGTTCACAGGCCGTCTGTCTAATGTCACAGGCTGTCCGGCCGTATATAGTCCGGTTCCATCTGTCTGATGTCACAGGCCGTACACAGTCCGGTTCCGTCTATTAACGGTCAGATTCTGGGAATCGAGGCGTTGGCCCATAAGAACGCGGAGTACCTGTTTGCCCCGCCGGGTGACACGGCTCTCGCGTGGCTAACGACAAGGAGCCTTCTGAGCACCTCGACCCGGATGCTTTTCCATCTTTCCGTGGGCAGGAGATGAAGCGCCAGAGCCGTGTAATAATGGGGTCCGTCCACCTCGAAGGCGCCTTCCACCCACTTTTCTTTGGGCTGCTCTAGAAAACTCTGAACGTTTTTCTCCTCCCGCGATATCGCCCGAGTCCTGAAAAAAACCAAAAACATGAAGTTATACGGCCGAAAGCCACAAAACCACAATATTACCCAAACTGAACTTAAAACGATTAAAAATGGTCTTCTCTCTCTACTAAACCATGTTTTTCCTCAACGTATCAGCAGCGGCCTCCTGTGCTTCATGGGAGTTAGAGTGCAACAGCCCCAAGATCTGCATTCTGGAAGACATTAACCCTTCCTAATCTGGAACACGCTGTTTGGAAGTGTTCTCCGGTATCTAGCAGCCTTCTGTGGCTTCGGGAGAAACGCGTTCCTATCGGATAATCAGCGTGCGCAAGAAGTCACAGCGAGGGGAAATCTCGTCGGCGGAGCGTTTGCTGCCCAGCGGGGCCGATACACATACGTGTTACCTCATACGCATACAGCCTTCTTTATAACGACGTAAGCCGCGTAACGAGCCGTGGACTGGCAGCGTCCGCAGCCAATGGGAGATGAGATTACTGCCCGGCTGCTTTCCCATTGGCTCCTCTCACGGATAGACGGTAAGCTGCCCCGCCGCGTGTTACACTCACGTGTTGAGGACGTAAAGCACGGTGTGAATAATGTACGGAATAAGGTGCACGTTGCTCTCCCGGCCCCCACCGCCCGTGTCGGCGCTGAATGACTGCTCCATAGCGAAGCGCAGGAAGAGCAGCTTCAGGTCGTGGATGTTGAGCTGGTAGGTGGGTTCTCTCTGGCCGGTGCATTCCTGCAGGTACGTGTTATGCCTGGAAAGAACGCACGGCAGATCAGAAGACCGTAACATGCGGCTTACAGTATGGGAGCCTGAAAGGGGACGCAAAGAGTTAATGTTACCGGGCTAAGCAGGTCGCGAACGCGGATTCGGGCACGTGCGGCCCCCACACGGGAAGCAGACCGTTGCACTTTGTGTTGGCGTTCTGCAGGGCGGCGCTCTCCCACTCTTCACGTCCTCGGGCCAACCTAAACACAGCAACCAGAGCCGGACTGAGTAACAATCCCACCGCAGGTAAACCACCCCCCCGCGAGGGCGCAGGTAACCCACCCCCCCCCGAGGGCGCAGGTAACCCACCCCCCCGCGAGGGCGCAGCTAACCCACCCCCCCGGAGGCGCAGGTAACTCTGGTACAGCAGGAGCTTATCCTCGGCGTACCGCTTCACACACGTTACACGGGACCGGGACACGGAGCGCGCATCGTACCTGACGGCCGCTAGGTGACAGTCGTAATGCACGATGTTGAAGTGAGACACCGTGCTGTAGCCCTGCTGCTTGCGGGGTTTATTCTCGGACTCCTCGAGGGGCACTCGCTTGGTAAAGGTGTAAATGCCGAGCACTTTGGTGGGCTGCAGGTTGAACGTTAGAAAAAACAGATGAGAAAAATGTCCCGCAGTATTGAGAGTTGTAAGAAACGAGCAGGAACACCCGGAGGTGGCGGTACCATCACCCCCAGATCACCCCAAAACCTGCAGACTTGTACCTGGAACTTGTATCCTTCTCTGCAAATGCAGCAGGTGAGGCCGGGCTCCTCGATCAGCTCCTCCATCTGCTTCAGGAGAGCCGTCTTGGTCACCACCTGCCCCTTCTCGTTGGTCTGCGGGGATTAAAAATCAAAGTTACCGCCAAAGGTCCAGTAAATGGTGAATTTACCAATCTGCTGCACTTTAGATCGTATTTTTTGCTTTAGATTCGGTAAATATCTTGAACTTACAGTCATGCCTAAAGTGCCCAAGGCCTTCTGCCTCATCGCCATGGCCATGCGCTTCTTCTCGGCCCGCGTCTCCTTTCTCGCTGCATCGATTTTCTTGTTGACTTCCGGATGTTCTCTCAAAGCCTCCAGAAGGTTCTCCGCCAGCGTCCCGATTCCCTCGTCGCTGGATACCTGCTCCAGCTTGTGCAGGTTTGTGATGGAGTCCGTACCGATCAAAGCCTGCAAAACACACGCATCTCACTCAAACACACGAGATACCCGCGCCCAGACCTCAAGCAACGCGCGACAACTCGGGAACGAAGCTAAACGCAGTGTCTGTTGGTAGAAAGGGCTGAAGCGGGGACGTGGCATGTAACCGGGACCCGGTGCCACGTGCCGACGCGGTGCCGCTCACCTGCGTAGGAGGGTGCTGTATTGCCAACCCCCGCAGAAGTCTCAGAATGAAGGGTAAGGCGGGTCGGGATAAAAACTTCTTCCAGATGTCGGCATCCAGGCTGCAAAAACAAGGAGCAGGTAAAAGACTCTGGGGAGGAACAATCTCTGCCTCAGCCTGCGGCAAATACACGCACATGCGCTGCCCTCCTTCCCCTGCAGCACACAAGGGCGCTGCAACCATCGCATGTAGCTGCACATGGCATCCAGAACACCGACAGCTTCCCTGACAGCCGGGGCGGCGAGGAAAGACGCCGGCGATGATAATCAACCGCTGCTGTTTGCTGCCCTCCGCTGACCTGGCAGGCTCCGAAACCATGCGCCATTAGCCAAGGAATTCTATATTCACAGAGGCGCGTGTGCTCAAGGGCCGGAAGTATATGGAGGAAGGATAGTGCTGAGCGAGTCTTACTTCTTGGCGCTGGGGATGTGCTTCTTCATGTAGTCCAGCGCGTTCTGCGTGATCCCCTTCTGCAGGATGAGGTCTTTCAGCTGGTGCCCGTTGCTGTTATTCTTAATGCCGGCGGCGATTTTACAGAAACAGTCCAAGAAGACTTTGTCGTCGGCGCTGTGCTCGTCGTCATACCTGCGGGAGCGAAACGCGTGAGGGTCAGGAATTTCTGGGAATTCCAACATTTTCAGCAGATTTTACAAAGCGCTCGCCCCGCATCATTGGGACTCAAAGAAACGGCGGCCATTCTTACGGCGCTAAAGATAAAAGCCAACAGAGCCCGGCTTACTTATCGAACGTGCAGTACGGCTTAAAGCGCTCCACGAGGATCTGCATCTTCTCCGTCTCGCCGAACGACAGGTACGGGATGATGCGCAGCAGGCCCTGCAGAACGCTGGGGTTGGATCTCACGAAGGTGCTGTTAATCTGATCCAGCAGCATCACCAGCTGATCCTTGTCCCCGGTCAGTAACAGATTGCCCTGAGAGTACAAAAACCAATGAAATCTCACCCGTTACCCCCTACCAGGGCTCACTCGCAGCAGCAGTACGGACACTCACCTTGTCCTCGCTCAGCGGCTCGGCGTTAGATTCATCCAGGATGATCTCCATGATACTCAGGACCTGCTCAGCCACTGCGGCTCCTCCGCTGTCCTTACTCTCCTGCTCGGCCACCAAAGCCTGGACGGAAGATATAGGGCTAATTAATCACAGCACTGACTGGCAGAAGGGCCATGCGAGCACTACTCCTGGTGGGAAATATCTTACCAGATTCAGGGTTCCCAGCATGACATTCAGAGTGTTCATTTCAGGCTTTACCAGCTGCTGGCGGTTCACCTTCACCTTCACGCAGTAACTGAACAGTTTGAGGAGGACCTGAAGAACACGACGGCGTTTGGATTACCGGCAGGGAAGGACAGAGCGGCCGCTCATGATATTCTATCTACAGTATACGGCGGGTAACTCCTCCGAGCCGAGGGAGTTCCTTATTACCAAAGTCTGGCTGTGCATTAATAAAACAGGCATTTGATACAAAGTCATGCAGACTCTGGTATCAGAAGGTCAGCGATCAGTGTAGGAATCGCCCCCCCCGGTAACCCATACTCACTGTCAGAAGGTGGCGACCCTGCTTAAAGTCCTTGATACCCGTCAGACGATTCAACATACACTCCAGACCACCGCACTGAGCCATAACCCCGGCCATCTTGTACACCTCCTCCTCATCCTCCTCTTCATCTATTAAAGTGTTTGGGGGGAGAATGGATCAGAAAAAACATTTTTTGCACAGATTTATGTTTTTTATTACTATGTATATTAACTGCTCAAATAAACAGCCAGAGGTTATTTCGAAGGACTGCTTAAAAAGCATTTTTTTTATCTGTCCGGCAAGGTTTTGCGGCCGGGTCCGGAGTTACCTGTCGTCGAGTCCAAAGATTCGATGAATTCTTCTGTCGCGTCCCCCAGCAGACCCCGCATGCGATAAATGATTCTCATGGGCTCGCCCTGAAACACACGTCGAGAGCGTTTAACACGAACCTTATATTCAAGACCCATCGCACAGCGCTACGGAATAGGATGGCGCTATATAAAACAATAATGATAAAAAATAATAAGGATTATCGCTGAAGACTGAGCCGACATTTCTAATTCACCAGCAACACTGTGTTTAGATCCAAGGGACCATCACTGGCGTTTATCCCTTCACTGTATGGGAGTCACTCCTGTAACGCGTTAAATAGGGAGACAATCATTCCTTAAAAATAAAAAAGTCTGGGAATCCGGGAGCGTACCTCGTTGGTGGGACACCAAACCTTCTTGTAAACTTCAGCCACCGGCAGGTCCAAGCTAATGATCTTATTGTTCACCAGGAGCTGGGAGAAGAACACAAAGAAACGCTCAGAGATATCACGCTGGAAAACATAACTTCTTCCTTACCAAATACATTTCCCGTTTCTAGGAAACCTTTAGCACGCCGGACAGGTTACCTAAACCTTCCACACCTGGGAAGAGGGAATGGAACGGCCCACGCTGCTCCAAAGAAAGAGAACACGATTGGAACGGCCCAGAGTATACTCCTCACCTCCATCCCGCTGTCATCTTCTAACAGGGCCACCAGGTCACAGTCTTGGCAAATCTTATTCTTTATATCCCTCATCAGGGGGCCGATGCCGGGCTCGTTGCTGCTGTACGGGTTCCCGGGCATCCGTCCTTGGAGAAAGTCTTCCTGCTGCGGATCCTTTTCCAGCGTCACAAAGAACTCGGTCACTTCATTCTCCTCCTGGAAGGCATAGGAGACGGCGGCGTGAGAACTTCTAAAACAGCCGGTCCATACTCAACGGAAATTATTAAAACGGACAGACGCAGAATGCGGAGACATCAGGTGCCTGCCGACACTTATACCCCACGCGCAACATGAACAAAAAACAGAATGAAGACTCACTACTTGTGCGAATATAAAACAAACAATGCAACGGCTCTACCTCCATAAACATTAATACCGGGGAAAGAAAATCCGATAAGGAGAAGACGTTAAGCCCCCCGGCATCTCCCCCCCACTCACAGGGTAAATGATGCTGCAGAGCCTTTCGAAAATAAACACCGGTGTCCTGTAGTCGTCGAGGTTGTAGCGTTTGGCCGTCTCGATACAGACCGCCATGAAGGCTTTGGTTTCCGATTCTGTGCCTGCAGAAAGAAAAGCGGCCATCAAGGACGCGCGAGGGGGCAGCGGAGAGGGGCAGCGGAGAGGCGGGCAAGGGGCAGCGGAGAGGCGGGCAAGGGGCAGCGGAGAGGCGGGCAAGGGGCAGCGGAGAGGCGGGCAAGGGGCAGCGGAGAGGCGCGCAGGGCGCGGCGGAGAGGTGCGCGGCTGGAGGGCGAGCCGGTCAAGGTGTTCGCTTCACATAAATATCAAACTTCTAGCTCAGAGTAAATCTGCCGGCGGTCTTCGTTCTACGAACGCACCGGGCCTCCGTATAAAGGGAACGTAACGTTTCGGCTGCTCTCCTGGGGCTGTGTGGCAGAACCGTGCGGCCCGGCTGTCACCAGGCGTGTTACCTGTGGTCATGTCCTCCAGCATCTCCAGAAGCATGTCCTGCGTTTCATCGATCAGTTTGGTTCTCTGAACGACCAGCTTTCTGAGACAGAGGTAGCCGTTCAGCACAGTTCCCACCAGCCGGCTCTTGAAGTGACGTTTGATGGACTCCACTTCCACAAACGAAGACAGAAGACCTGCGAGCGGAGACGGGAAGACATTATTCCCAAAGTCACGTTGGGTTGTAGGAGTCGTGTTTCTAGCAGCAGCCCTGCGCGTCTTACCGGTTAGGCTTTTCAAGGCATAGCCCTGCTGGAGATCGGTACTGAGGGTCGCCTCCTCCAGAGCGAGTAACCGGGCGATCTCCTAAAAGCAAACGGAAGCTTATTAAAAAGGCATGGTCCGGGTCGTAGCATGGGAAGCAGGTAATACGTGCCGTGAACGTTATAGCTGGGGGTGAATTTCATTTATGCCTCACTTTTCTCTATATTAATAATAAGTTACTGAAGGAATTCCACACGTGGCTCCATAGATTTTGGTTACCTTGGTGATCAGGTTCCCGACGTACGGTAAGACCCCTCTAGCGGCGAGGTAGACCTTCCAGTGGGCCGGCTTGATGAGTTTCTGATACAAAGCCAGATATTCGGCGGCGCACTCTCCGGCGACACTCAGCTCATCCAAATAGCTGCAGAGGATGGAAGTCATTACTTTGCGTCATACTCCGCAGTTCTGTCAAATGCTAGACTGATAAAAGCCATGAATATTCTTTCGTTCACCGGGTCTGGATCTCATCGTGTCTTTCCACGGTGGGAAACGCGAGAAAATCAGGTTGGAAGAACACTTTACGCGAGACACCTAGATTAACCGATTCACTCTAACCTGGTGAGTAGATCCAGGACCTGCTGTCTACGGCTCGGGATGGTGGCCAAAGCCTCAACGATGGTGCAAGCGGCCTGGCGCGCAGCTTGGGTAGCTGGAGTGAACAACACCTGAGGAAGACAGCAACGGGAGAGTGCGGGGTGAGATCCAGCAGAGGACGAGCGGGGCGAGATCCAGCAGAGGACGAGCGGGGCGAGTTCCTTCATCGCCAGACGCAGAACAGAGGACGAGCACCACAAACCGCTCACCTGTCTCAGCCAGTTGTTGTGTCCAAGTTTGAGGTCCAGAGGACTTGTTCTCTTGCCTTTTTTGCTCATGAACTGCTTCCATTTCCAAACATACTTCTCCTGTAGGTACATCTGCCTCATTTCGCCTTTACTGGGGGTCTTTCCGCTGCCGTCTGCACCGGCCACTAGAAGAGAACGTCGCGGCAAATAACTCTCAATAAACCTCTGAAAAGGTGTTATTTGTTTACAGGGCATAGTTTTTAGCGTTTAGATGCCATGCTGTCTCACCCCGGGCAGGAAGGCACTTCTTCCAAGCCTCGTACGACGCCTTGTGATCTCTCTTGAGCCAGAGCTGTGCCTGCGCATGTATCTCATTGCTGTATGGCTTTACTGTGGTGAGCGATTCCACGGGGACATCCTGCAAACACATTGTGATATTACCGGGGGACGTTTCACAAGGAAGGGGGTCAGGGAAGGAAAATGGGGTGTCTGTTCTCTACATAAAGACAAGCGTCATAATCGTGACTAGAAGTGAAATCCCCGGTTCATGCCGGCCGGCCGCCAGCGGGACCCCGCACCGTACGGCCGTTACTCGGGATAATCGGGAAGGGGTTACCTTGTTCTTCTTGCTTGTAGGCGACGGGGGCTTGATTAGTTTCTGCAGGATTCGCAGGCACATTAGAGTGATGTTCTCCACGACTACCGGGGTTTTAATGTTTACGGCCATCAGGAAAAGGCTGAGAGCTAAAAGAGAATAAACGGGCACCGCTAAAAACAACGATAAATTCCAGTCTAGACGAAAACCGATTGAAGAATCTGCCATCTTCCCCATTCAGACACTCGAGCCGGGGTCCCCCCCCGTATTTTTCTGCCTAGTTCATAAGCACATACTTTACAATATTTAGCATTTCCCCCCCTCTTTGAAGACGTACCGCAGCGCAGCCGAAGCTCCCAGCAGACATCTTCTTTTGATATGGAATCCGTGAGAAGCAGCATCTCGTACTGGAGTCCGCTGGCCTGAAAGACAGACGGGTTCAGCGCATGCGCAGTAAACCGGCACCGGTTACACTGTAGGAACGCACTCTTACCAAGTCCGGGTTGGCCCAGTGTCCTTTTAGCGCCGTTGACACTTTCCCGATGATCAGATCGTTCATCTGCTGCGTGGCCTCGGGATTGTCCCTGTCACGGTGAGACACGGATACGGTGAACACAACCCTTTCCTCCGCACCCAACCGGAGAGGGCGCTAGGATCCCGGCTTACCTGGTCAAGAGGCACATGACCTGTCGCACCTCGTCGCGCATGGCTGCCGGCCCGCGGCGCAGGTTATAATCAAACAGTTCTCGGATGAGCCCCTGGGACACTAAAATGTGTCGGATGGTGCCGTTGGTGGCCAGAGCGCGCAGGAGCGTGATGCAGTGCTCGGTGACGGCGGAGGCGCAGCCGTAGCACTTGGTGGAGGAGGTATGGCCGCATCCCAGCACGGACAGCGCTCGGTACTGGCTGGCGGTGAACGTCGGCTGGGTGCTGCTACGGGAAGATCTGGTGGCGGCTTCTCTCTGCTGCAGATCGTATTCCAGGAGCTCCTTCCGGGAGGCAAAGACTTTCTGAGGATAAAAACAGCAAAAACACGACTTTAAAAAAACGTTACAATTTCAATCTTTTGATCAAAAAACCATGAATATTCTTTAGTCAGCCCAACGGTGTTACACGTTTACGATTGTCGTCTGTTGTAACAGCGGGGGGGGGGGAAATATATTTTATTTGGAGTATTTCTATGTTTGTGGCGCCGTGCTGACCGCACATAACTGGATCCTTTACCTGGATGATTTTGGAGAGCTCATCGAAGGAGTTTTTGCAGTCTCCGCAGTACTCCTGAGCCAGCTGCAGGATATATCTGTTCACGCTGGCCGACGACGAGCTTATTCCGCCGGGGTTGGCAGAGTCATCCTGCGCAGAAAGGAACTAGATGAAAAACACTACGGGCAATGGGCACTAAGCAGCATACCGGGGGGGCTATAGATCAGGGTGTAGGTACCTGGGGCTTCTCTGGGGCGGCCTCGTTCACTTTACACAGCAGGCTCTCCAGCTGGGGCCGGTGACCCATTAGCTGGTGGTAGACACGGTCAGCTTTGTCCAGCAGCGTGTTGATATTGGTAACAGCCTGGGGACAGCGTTTATAGGGAGTGTTAGACAGAAGGTACCGGGAGCAGACAGGGAGAATTAAAATAAAGTATTAAATTCAACCAACTGACTTTCTTACGGTCCTCTTCATTTTCAATGGGATCGACGGCGCAGCAGGGCCGGGCGTACAGCATGAAATCAAAGCGGGCGTACTTGCAGAACCCACAAGCGTTACAGAGGAAGGGATCTTTCTCATCGTAGTTAATGGATCTGAAAACACAAAGCGTGTGGATAAGCGGATCATATCTGAAACTCATCGCAATTCACAAATTACCAAACAAGCAAGACTGCAAAGCTCTGAAAGAAATGACTGTTTTTGTGAACAGTGTTAATCATTTTGTCATTATTTAATAAAAAAAAATGCAGAACTTTCCAAACTACGGAGACAGATCCATCAAGAGCTTTCTGAACTCACAAGTACTGACACATTCGGTAAGCTGACACTCAGTCTCACACACGGAGGAGCCGCGTGGCAACCACCCAGTTACCGACCTGCACTTATGGCACTGGTACACATTCTCGCCGCAGTTGCCGCACACTCCAGGGTTAGCGGGCACCGACGCGCTGCACCGCGGGCACTGCAACGTTTC
Organism: Spea bombifrons; assembly: GCF_027358695.1. Lineage (NCBI taxonomy): Eukaryota > Metazoa > Chordata > Amphibia > Anura > Pelobatidae > Spea > Spea bombifrons. The sequence continues at coordinate 32,633,299 of NC_071098.1, read as the reverse complement.
CGAGGAAGCCTGGTAGTTCTCGTAGAAGTCGGCAAACTCAATCATTAAGTTTGAGGCGACTATGGGCAAAGGAAGATCGATCTTCACCTCCGTTTGTCCAGGAGTTAGCTGGACTTTCTTGGCTTTGTGCCACCGAGCTGGCCTGGAAGATAAGGCAGGTAAGGGCCGTGTGGGGCAAACAGAGGAACACAACTGGCTGTTTTCATAACGAGGTGGAACTTACTTGTTTTTAAGCTCGACAATAGCCTGCACGGTGCGGTTGTTGTAGTACAAATTAATAGTGCGGACCATCTTTGTGCGTTTCAGGTCCCCGATCTTCACGGTGACTTTGCTGATCGTGTGGCTGCCGATCAGTTTCACTACCTGCTGCGTGGTTGTGTAGCGCGTGTCCACCTTAATAGAGGACAGCTTGATGTTCTGCCAAGAGAAGGACAAGTTCACTGAAACGACGTGAGAAACGAAGACGCGGGTGTTCTGAAATACGGACGCTATCGTGAGGTTATACAGCCTTCAAACCCAACGTCTGCAGGGATTTTACTTACACACAGCGGGACTTCGGGGTTATTGCAGACCAGGCAGGGGTCACTTTCCAGATAATATCCATCAAACTCCACCAAGCCAGACAGCGTGCTGCAGAGAGACGCAAATTAAACATTTACGATGAAAGGAGAAGGGGCAGAGGAGGACACGATGAGCCGTGTAGGCCGACACTCACTTGTAGATGTTGGAGTTGGGGTGGTTGGTCAGTATGTGGTTTTGGGTCCGCAGGATTTCAACAGCCTTTTGGGAATATTCTTTAAACTGATAAAGAAAAAGAGTCACAGATTATGTAACCATCTGTTACTGAGAGAGCACAGACTGTTCTGCGCATGAAGATAATTCTATACCTTTTTCTCGGTCTGTGGAGTTTTGAGCGAAAAGTATCCCAGGAGGTCGACAAACTGTGCGGCTTTGCGTCCGTACGCGGGAAGCTCGGGCCAAATGGACCACATGAGGTCTAGGAGCAACTCCTGCTGGGACTTGTTAGAATTCCTTAAATCAAACCAAAGGCAGTCATTAAAGAGAAGATACGGCCATCTTCACAGAGTCCTCTTATCTACAACACGAAGGGCAGGAGGCTTAAAGCGACAATTTCCAGTCTAAGCGGAAGACACAAGTTGTGGATTCTCCATGGAGACGCAGGTATATATATATATATAATATGATATTAATAGTATATATAATAATATTTGATATATATATTTACCTGTAGATGTGCAGGGCTAAGCAGTGAGCCTGCCAGCGGACAGACGAGGAGTTGGACTCCAGAAGGAAGCATCGCAGGAACTGAATCAAAGTCTCCTTGTCTGCAAACTTATTCAGCTGGTTCACCAGCGCCGTGCAGAGCTGCTCCTCCTGGCTGTTCGCGCTTTCGCCTGCAGACCAACGAAACCGTTTAATGTTATGCAGAAACAAGCAGCCGTGAAGCCCGCAGGATCCCCGGTGATTTTACCGTCTTTATCCTTGTCCTTTTCCTCTTTTTTGCTTTTTTTGGTAGAAGACTTGGACTGCGAACCCGACTGCCCAGAGCCGGAGACGGACTGCCCCGAGCCCGAAGATGCCGAAAGGACCTTACTGCCGCAAAGAGCGCAGGAGAGGAGCTGAAGAAGAACCGGGGAGACGCCTTCGTCAACCAAGAAGCTGACTTGTAAAAGGAAGTACAGGACAGCTGCGGGAACACAAAACAAAATACCTGTAAACTTTACATACATGTAACGTTTCACGTGACTCAAAAAACCCTTACAAGTAATATGTAACAGTATCAGCGTGCGACTGCACAGTAAATCACGTTTCGTCAGTACTTGGTATGGTTCAGGGTAACTTACAGTCGTCTTTAACACAGAATTTCTGCCAGTTTACGGTCCGTTGAGAGGCGATTTCTGCGCAGGCTTTGAGGTGCTCCATCTAGAAAATAAAACAATTTGCAGATTTAATGGCACTGCGCCTTTCCAAATGCAGCCATCTCGCTGCTGACCGCGGCGCGGCTTACCAGGTTAATCAGCGTGTCGTACTGCAGAGCGGACCCGGAGCTGGCGGTGACCACACTGGCACGCAAGAAGATGCCATGTTCCTCCAGCAGTTTCTTAATTCCCCTGACGTGCGAGTCAAGGGTGTGCAAGTCACGGAGCTGCCGATATTTCTCTTTGGAGCCGCAGATGAACAGCAGGAGCTTCCGGACTTGGCGGCGAACAAATGGCGTCTGCTGGATCATCAAGTACTAGAGTGAAACAGAAAGGGTAAATTATGCAGCCTTTTCTCATCTTCATAATGATATTAAAATATAATTATAATACATAAAAATATAATTATATGAAATAATATAATATTATAAACGTAGATTTTTATTTTACGCACCTCGGACAGGAAGTAAAACCAGGAATGGTCAAATACGGGCGGTGGAATTCGCGAGTTGCTGTCTGCGATTTTCTTTATCTGGTAAGGCAGACGCAGAACCATCTCCGTCAGTAGCTGTGTATATGCCTGGAAGACATCGGCAGCATGGCCCTGGGGGGGAAAGAAAGGACAGAGTAACGTTTTTGTCAAACGGTTTTAATAGGGCCGCTTTCCATATCGTTGCAGAGAAGACAGGTCCGCCGTATCGGCCCGTAGGACGCGCACGTACCTTGACGTACTGCCTCAAGAAGAACGGGCTCATATCAGGAGGGGAAGAGGTGGTATGCGGTTTTAGGAGCTGACTGGCAGCCACCGGCTCCTCGTCACTCTGCTGGCTCTTCCAGTATTCAAGGAGAGACTTCAGTACATGAAGGCAGTAATCCACCGCCCCTGAGCTCAGCAGGGCCGTGGCAGTCGCGCTGGAAATCAGTGAAGATGACTGCAAGGAAGGAGACAAAGGACCGCATGACGTAATAGCAAAGAACCTACCTTACTTGGTGGTGTTCATTACCGATTCTGTAAGTTACTGGACGGATCTTCAAACGTCTTGCCCTAAATCCTGGTTAATACGTTCCCTGACACTACATGTGTGCCCACGGCCAGACACATGGGCTCTCGCTCACCTCACAAATGGACGATTTGGAGCCAGACTTTGTCCGGGACATGAATACACTGAGAAGCCTCATGATTACTAGGTGGACCTCATTCAGAGGCGTCCTCTCATTCTTCTTTGATACATCCTACAAGAAAAACCACAAAACCTGTCAAATCAATGAGCCTCAGCGTAAAAATGACTTACATTCACAGAGAGGGAAGAGAATCTGGCTACCTTTTTATCAAGACCTAGTTCTGTGATCAGTTGGGACAAGAGGCTGTCCAGAGCGCCTTTATCCTTCTCATCTTCACCATCCAGATCGGCGGTCAGCATCAGCACCACCTGGAGAGCAGAGTTACACACAGTCATCATCATGCCTAATATTCCACCTTCGCTTATTAGTATTAACGGGTCCCAGGAATGACCAATCACCTGCATGTATGGAATGGCACGAACGCCCCCCACGCCTCGGAGATTATGCAGAGATTGAAGCAGGCGCTCCAGCAGCACGAGACGCAGCATGTGAAGCCTGCAAAGGAAGAAAAAAAGGAGAAATAAGGGGGAAAAAGACCAAGAAGAGGGGAAACAAAATATCACTGCCCCCAAAGCGTGCGGTCGTCCCATAGCCATAAGAGCCAACCTATTGCTGGTGTGTGCATCCCCTTCTGTCTCCCCTTCTCCCTCAGATCCCTCGCCCTCATGGTGTCCGGTGGCCGTGCTGATCGCCCCGGTGCTAGAACCGATGCTGCTCGGACCAGGAGGATGCCCCTCGACCGTGGTATCGCCATAAGCGCTGCTCCGTCCTGAAACTGGAAGAATAAAAACCAGCGTAACAAGAATCACTAAATGAAGTGTAAAAACACAATAAAAACATTTCACAGAACAGAACGTCAGAATCAAGCAGTTGGGAGGACCGGTGGGATCCCCATCTGTGCCGAGGCAGGTACATCAGCTGTGTAGGGGTACAAACTATGACTCCAATGTGTATTTTTTTCTCCGGGAAGATATTGCCCGTTCTTCCCTTTTTCACATTAAACGTCACAAAAAACAAGTCACCACAGACGTACCACTATGCTCACCGGCTACCGAGTCCACGGCACTGCCGCCGCTCTCCGAGCCCACGCTTCCCCCGTGATCCGCTGGCGAGGTTCGCAGGGTTGAGCCATCGGTCGCTGCGGTGCTACCTTCGTCATCCGATGCTGGAGCTACAAGCATGAGGAGAGCTGTTACCGGTTAAAACACAGCCACTGACTAACAGGGCAGCACGAAATGACCCCCCAAGCAGGACAACATTTTACTCGTACGTAAAGCACCCAGGGACTGGTTCAGCAAACACCCAAAAGGTCATCACATGTAACGGACCGCGTATGGGGTCGGCCGTGCGTTCAACTCTGCGTCACTAAGCACAAGTCTCAAGGCCTTATAAAAGCATGGAGGATGCCCAGGGGAAGCACTGGGGGCTTTTCAAATGCCGCTCTTACCTTTGCCAGACATGCGGCGGATGCGAAAATGATCGATCTAAATATTGTTTTGGATTTTAAGGTCGGAGTACAGCGCAGAGTAACCTGGGGGGCTCAGTAGCTTACCTGATGCAGTAGTGTCAGACAGAGTCCCAGCATCGAGGGACGAGGAGCTCGGCGCTTGCCCCGACAGGCCGAGGCTCTGTAACGCCAGGGCGCTGCTGCTGCTCCCTGCCAAGGAGGATGATGGAGGATTAAGACAGAAGCATGAGGCGGGCCGTCTGCTTACAGCTACTCGGGCCGTGGGGGATAAGCCTTCTTATGGCGGAAACATACCTTGCTGATCTTGCTGGAGACTGAGAGCGATGGCCAACTCCACCATGGTCTCATCATCTGCATCCGGAGGGATGTCCAGCATGGGAGGAAAGCCCTCGGCCCCAGCGAGAAGAGCCTCCAAAGGCGACGGGTTTCCGTTATTCACGCTGTCCGAGCTCTCCAGCACCATAGACTCTGACTGATAGACGACAGGGAAACCAGCAGTTACTCTGCTCTGCAATCTTTCATTAGCCTAATACAACAAAAAAAGCAGAAAAGAATCTCCCATAACGCCCCCGCTGCCCAAACCTCAGGGTAACCACCACGCGGGTCTCCAATAATCACTCACCACCATCTCAAAGTCTCCGTGATCCACTTCGTTCTGTTCCTGGCTCTGCTGCCGCACGTGGTCTCCGTTAGAGATACCGACGCTTTGCATCTTATCTTCAGCCTCATCGTCGTCGTCATCGTCTTTGTCACCTGGGACAGACACACTGATCACAATCTATCCGCCGGGGCCCCGACACATCTCTCACTATCACTGGACCCTGTGTTTCACAGCACTAATGATCACCACAATAATGGAGGCAATTCCTAGCAAAGGGCAATAGAAATGAAACTCGGGTGACCCGAGTGCTCACGGTTATAGAGGTCCTTGTATGACGAAGGCATCCTAATTACAGCCACACCTGAAGGATACCAAGATCTCCAACCTAGACAGAATTAAAACCATGATATACATGTGCTAAGAAAGAGACCTGCTTACAGAGCAAAGTCCTCCTCACCAGCAGGTGGAAAACGCTCGGATCGAGTGCTCGCCGGACAGCGAGACGCACCAGCGGCTCGGACGCAGACCGGGGGGCTACGTGCAAGCAGAGTCTGGCTGGGCAATATCTGTTTACATACGGAGCGTTCCTGCTGGAAGCCACATTTGCCATTTTGTTCTATAATATTTTTCCTGGCCACAACACTGCCTATCCCTGTCCCGTGAGCGAGTTCTGGCCCGAAACGTGGGCAGCCTGGACAGGAGAAGGAGCTCCCTGCGTAGCAGAAGGCAGGGGGTGTCCGGCTGCTGGATTCTCCATGTCCCGCAGGTCAGGCACAGTGACCTCAGAGTGAGTTTTTTTCTTTAAAACTTGGAAGTAGTCACTAAGTTTATTTTTTTATATCTTACACCTTTGGCAGCCGAATACCCACAATCCTTTACAGACAAGTCCCACCGTGGTGTAACTAGTGTATCTTGGTTGTATTGTGTATCCTCCAGATGTTCTGTACATCTAGATCATTGAAAACGATCGCTATCCATGTCCTAATAAATCTAGGATAAATGTTTCGATTGACATGCCCGTAGTTCTGATAAGAAAAGCTTTGACAACTAATTTGGAGAGTCTGCAAACGCTGAAAGCGCCAGTTTTTCATCCCTAAAACATACATATAGACTACGGGGAAAGAGGCTCTCCGTGCCGTGTCAGGAACACGCTTTCTGCAGTAGCCATCATCATGGAAAAACCAAATACTAACAAAGCGGAAATATAATGGCACTTACCTATAGGGGTGTTGCTGCGGGGAGACGAAGGGAGAGTCACATGACGGCGTTTATTCCGAGGCCGCAGTACGCGAATCAGCGCTTGCTTGCAGGAGAAACTCACGAAAGGGTCCTGGAAAAAAGAATATTAAAAAGACTTAATATGTTGGGGTCCAGACTCTGTTCCAGGAGGTTTTAATCCCACGTGGTCTGCTTTTTAACCAGCCGTGCGTAAACAAGGTGATCTGCCCCACGTTCCCGTCACACTCACCGGACACAGCAGCATCTGCATGTAGAACTTGGAGGCGAGGTTGATGCAGTCCAACTCACACGTGCAGTACCCGTGGATAATGTCCACAAGGGCGTTCACTGTGGCTTCCACGTGTGTGAGTCCTGCCGGAAAGCACAAGAACTTTGTCAGGTTAAACATTCGCGTGCAGATGGGGGGACGAGCGTCTGGGGCATCGTAATACCTGGCAGACAGGCAGGGGCCAGGAAAGCATTTTTGGGCTTCGATGCATGAAGTTTCCAGAACTGGTTGACCAGCTGCGTGATGAACGTGAAGGTCTCTTCCCCGTCTGCGGATTGCACGGCTTCCTTCTGATCCCCGCCGCTCTCTGATGGGGAGGAAGAAGGGCAGACTGGAGTAACTAACCGATTAAGATTATGGCGCTTGCATAAATGGAACTCACTGATTTCTCACCAATACGCAGGTCTGATTATTTGGAGGTTTTCTCACCTGTATCTCCTGCAGGCAGCTTGGACTCCGTGTAATGGACCAGGTTGTTGGGTCGCATTATAGCGATGGAGCGAGCAGTGACTACCAGCCTCTGGAACACCTCTGGATCCAGGTCTTTCCCCTCCTTGGCGCAGGCGCTCAGGCACTGTACGGCATTACTCAACAACGCCTGATCCTGGAGGGGCACATCAGTGAGACAGGCAAAAAAGCCACGAACCCCCCCGAAACACAACAGGAATCCTGCCGTCCTACCTTGTGGTTGTGGTAGGCCGATCGGCTGCTGTGCAGACTGGCTAGCAGGCTCTTGGTTTGTAGCTGGACGCTACAAGGAGTTGGCATAGAAAGCAGGACGGTGGCCAGTTCCAGAGCAGACGCCTTGGTCTTCTCCTGGATCAGAGACACGCGTGTGTTATGTTATAGCACAAGAGCCAAGCGTCCAAAACACTAAATGATAAACGCTTTAATTTAAAGTGTCGACACTGTGAAGGAATCTGCGGAAATCCACACTTGGAGGGAAGACCCGTTCGTCGCAAAGGAACTGGATCCATCAAACAGACGGAGAGCTACACAGCCGCCATCCCAGCTCCAGAAAACAATCTCTTACCTTGTCAGACACCAGTCCAAAGCCAAAGCAGCTTTCCAGAGCTTCCAGCGAACTTCCCACAAGTCTGAGGATGACAAATGGTTAATGTATTTAACTGCTCCAAAGAAAAAAAAAACCCAGAGCAAAGCAGTTTTCTGTAAATATCCGTACAATTAAAGCTACAACTCCAGACAGTTATTAATCCGATTCTGGTGCGACACATTAGTCACGGTCAGAGGGCGAGCGGTTAAAGGCCAAAACCGTGCCTGAATGCAAGGCATCTTTCCAAGGCGCACACAGCAGATACACAGGGGTTAAATGAACTGCCTCACACCTTTTCGGAGTATATCCAAAGTGGAAAGCCTCTACTGAAAGCTGTACTGCGGTCTGTGACTTACAGAAAGCGCGCTCGGTAAGTGAACGCTCCAAACGGCCATCGCTTTGCAGGAGTCCCATGCCCCAAGCCCCCCCCAATGACTATTCTCAATACGCTTTACATCTGGTGTACTGTCTAAAACGTAACCTCTTGGCATGCAAAGAGCACCGGGAACTGAAGCATAATTAGGCACACCGCGGAGGTCTGTGTGCACACTCAGTCGTGCAGAGAAAAGTGAACTTTACTAACCGGTCCATGATCGTTAAAGGCTCTGGGTCAGAACTTGGGGGGGAGCAAATAAAATAGAAAAAAAAAGTGTGAAGCAAAGAGAACGGGACACAGAGGGATACCACAAAAAGATGAGGAAATAACTTTAACCTGTAAAGACCCTTTTATCACAGAGCTCCCTTCTTGCCCCCACTTACCTCTCTATGACTGTGCCGTTAGTGGAGGGTGGGGTGGCAGTCTCCCCATCAGGGGAACCATTCCCTTGGTTCAGGTTTGGAGGGCACACACTGCTCACAGAGGCCGATGGGAAGTCCTCGGGCGGTTCGTCCGGCCAGCCAAACTGTTCTTTAGTCTTCCCGTATATCTTGATGGCATCTATCATGGTAACACCGGCTGGGTCTACAGAAGCACCAACTGCAACAAGCCAGGACGCGTGGTGAGAAACACACGGCTCTATCATTACCCAGAGGGATGATCATCATGACTTCGTTCCCTAATATACTATTCATGGGGGTCGTTTCTATTCAGCTTCCGTTCAGGATATCTGGCAATTGGCGTTTTTAAAGCCGATTGTTTACAATGTTGAAGACGTCACATTGAGACTTACAGAATAATGTGAGCTTTTTGTCCGCTTGTAGAGCTTCTTCCCGAGTGAAAGGGAAGTCAAACCACCGGGCTCTGCTGAGATTCAGCTGCATGGTGCGGCCAAACATTTCGATGTAAGATGGCGCCCGCTCGATGGCTTGCGTGCCAATCTGAAGCCGCATCCCGGTCATCACCATCGTGCTGTTGTTGTTCAAAACTTCGACCGTGAATCCTCCAGGCTGGAAGGAGAAAGATCTCGGTGGGAAAACAGTCCCCCCAACACACGGGAGAACATGCTCAGAATGCGCGAGGGGGCTCAGGGTCATACCTTTGTGTTGGCGACGTACATTCCCGTGGAATTGAGCCGGTGTTTTATCTGCTGGGCGTTATACAACTGCAGGAGGTCGTTCCCTCCGTACTCCACGTCCGTCAGCTGCTGATTATGCTCGAAAAAGTCGATGGGGAAGGTCACTTGGCTGGACGCTCGAGTCACTGAACAGAAAAAAGTTAGAAAGTTAAGGACAAACTCGAAGTTTTTGCACATCGACAGAAACCAATTGAACGGAGAGGGTTCCTTACGGACGGTGGCCGGCTTGCGTTTGCGCACTGGCTTCATGATGCTGATGCTACTGCTGGGTTGCAGGGAAGGCTGCAGCCAGTACGATGTATTCTCCACGCTGGCCATATAGATGCGCAAACTCCCATCCTCGCACAGAAGAATCATGGTGGTTCTCTGCTGGTCGTTGCTAGCCGTGTGCCGAATGGCTACCATATCTTGGATCTGAAAAAACCCAACAGGTTAGTAACGGCTGAAACCGACCAACCCAAACTTTCCAAAAACTCTTCTCGACTTACTTTGGCTTTGGCCGGCAAGGTTTTGATCTCCTGGATAAGGAAGCTGTCTGGCTTTATCATGACCACGAGAGGTATCCCTGTGGTCTGCTGGACACAACACACCAAACCTGGGTGGTTCATGACTTCTGACCACTGACAAAGTGCTGGGGAGGACTTACTGCCTCCATTTGTACTGCAATACAACAAATAACTTTGTGATGACCTGAAACCGTCCATGTAGTCCGTAAAAAACCGTTTCTACCGCACTCACCCTTTTAGATTGATAGGGAAAAGGCGCAGTATCTCCAGAGAAGACCGGTTCATGGTGGCAGCAAAGGACTTTCCTTGGCAGTAGCTGAAGAAGAGCATCTGTAACACGTGGGAGTAATACACAGACACCCCGCCACCGGCAACCTGCCCGTTACTATCCTGCGAGAGGACAAGGGAAGAAAAAAAACATGAGGGGAAATGTGTTTTTATTTAAAACTCCCGTTCCCAAGCTGGTGAAAGACTCTTCAGAAAATGTTTGCTGCACACGGGAGGTAAACGCAGAGCTTCTCCTGGCATTTACAGCTTTTACCCAAAGAGTTTACCAGTGGCTAAACCTGAGCAAAGAAACTACAGCATATCAGGAATTAAAAATGATTAAAACAAACCAGTTAGAAACCACAGCAATCATCTAGGCTTACGGCGACTACAAACAAGCCCTCCGCAACCCGACGTTTCACCTGAACACCAAACGTGAAGTTTAATTAGCAGGATCCTCACTAACCTTCAGGTCTTCGTGGGTGACCTCCAAGACGTTGGTGACATAAAAAGGGCCATGTTTGGCGCTGCTGGCCTCCTCCATGAGCTGGGTGTAAATGTAGCCCGCGGAAGACATGATCACAATGATATTCTTCCCCTCCTCGTTAAAAAGGAAAGTGACGTCGCGGATTTTAGAGCTCGGAAGCAGGAAGTAAAATGTGGGACTCAGAGCGTCCGCAGACAAGTCGTAAACCTGCGATGAGAACAATACGTAAGACCCCCATAAACCGAGAACAGCAGGGGCTTCGAATACAGATTACTGTTCATTACTCTCGCACGGGAATAATAGCGCTGTGTGCAAGCCAAGGACACACAAACCCAATACAGAGGAATTATCTGACCTTCACAAAGTCCGCTGTAACGATGGCCAGTTCGGTTTGGGAGCCTGGTAGCCACACTGCTTTAATGATAAAGTTTCCAGTAGCCAACTGAGGGTGAAGCACCAGATGATCAGACACTGACCCTGAGCTGCTGAACGTGAGGACGTGACAATCCTGGAATACGAGAACAAAGAACGTGAACGGATATCCATGCACGTGGGAATCAGAGATCACGAGAGTCAGGCATGCTTACCTTTAACCCACACACTGCCAGATAGTCCTCCTTGCAGGGGTTACCTGTCAAACTGAGAACCGTGAACGGTACAGGGGCAGAAGCCAGACGCGTCAGGGTCAGTTTCCGCTTGCTGGAATCGGCTTGTTTTAAGAGTGCAGAAAGCTGCAATACGGTAATCTGCAAAGCAACGGGAAAGAGTATAGAAGATATGCAGAAGTCGCTGCGCAAACCGTAGGAGTCGCCAAACTGAATTAACACGAACATTCTCAAACACGATACTGGGTTCATTTAATTTCTTAGCTAAATAGATATAAAAGCTACTTGTTTAATCACTAAGTATTGAAAGATCTGGTTAATGTGTACTCCGTGAGCTCACCTTCCCCTTCTCATGACTGACAGCGAGATGTTGCCTACGTCCATGAGGAGAAGACAACACGCACATAGCGACCCGGCGTAACACGTGCGCGCTGATCAGCTGGCGGATGGTCTGACCCTGGTCACCGCTGTAATTCATTCTCACGTTCTCGAAAGCTCCTTCCTGAGAACCCAGTGTGGGAACCTGAAAAAAAAAAAAGGGAAAAAAAAAAGGGAAAACATGCCCAACGACATACTGAAGCTGGAGGACAGGACTCCCCTTTGACGGTCCACCACTTACCATCAGCTGGTCTGTCATTTCCACACTCTTCTCCAGAGAGTGGAGCTGATCGAGAGCCTGCTGAGCTCTGCTGCTGCTTCCCACGGCGGACGCCTGCTGGAAGTTATTCCTGATGGCGCCCATCAAGAAATTGAGCATGTCCAAAACCAGAGGTGCAAAAGAGACGTTGGCCTGGAACACGGATAGACATCGCGTAAGACTCAGCCATCCATCCACAAAATCTTTAACTTCAAACAACATGCGTCCGCTCCGGGACCCTTTCACAAACCTGACAAACGAGCTCTTCTCTGCAGCCCTCGATGTTTCGACACAAACTGCTCCTCTTTGGCTTCTCGTCATCCCCTTTGCCGTCGCTGATGGTGACCTTGCCCTTTTCGGTGAGAGCGGAGCCCGGGTGCCGGATGGCACTCTCCGGAAGACGAGGCTCGCTCTGGAAGGCAGACTCCTTCATGGTGGAGCTCATGCCGCTGCTGGGCGTTCTCTTAACCAGAGCCTAAAAGGAAAGCGCGACGTGCTTTTAAATAAGAAGTGGCTTTTGTTGACCAGACAAGAGCCCAGACCCAAGAGTCTAACCATCTGCTTGACCTTAAAAGAAATTAAATACAAATTCATGTTCTTGCAATAATTTACAGAGAAAAAGGGGGTAGCAACATCAACAACACATTGTTTTTTGAGGAATCCAGTCTCGCTTCCATTAAGACCGCTTACCATACAGCTGCCGTCTTCTTTGGCTCCACAGTCACAGAAGAAAGAGCCGTACTTCGCGTAGGAGATCTCGTGGTCTTTGTGGCAAACCTTGGCGCACACGGTGCACACTCCAACTCCGTCCACCATCTTGCAGGTGTGGCAGTGGTACCTGGGTACGACGGAGGGGGAAGAAGCAAATCAAATTGGAAAATGGTGGATAAGGACGAGGCCCCACAAGGTCTAGATACGGTTACAGATAAAAACATAGGCCCCAGAACTAACCAGTGCTGATTCATGAACTCCTTCTGTGTGATGGTGAACGTACACAGCTTATTACAAAGTGAATCTTCATCCTATACAGAAAACGAGAGCAATCGTATGATTTAAATAACGGGTAAGCCATCCTGCAATCTGCAGGGCGTGGGAACCAAGAATGAGAACGGCGGGGAGCGCGGTGCCTACCGAATCTTCAGCCTGAGAATCGTCCTCTTCCACCGCCAGCTCCTCCACCCAGTCCGAATCCATCTCTATGCCCCTCTCCTCCCCGTCCACAGAAGGATGGCTGTGCCCCTGACCCGAATTGTGGCTCAAGGCATTAGTTACATCCGCCAGGTATGTCACTATGTGGCAGGTGCACTCCAGGATTGTCACATGCTGAAGGGGACACGGCAAGAGGCATTTATTGGGGATGCAGAGTGCGTCACAACCTAACTCCTAAAACACAGGTACAAATCCAGCATACCCACCTTGCCTTGCATTACATTATTGTTCATTTTCTCTACAACATTCTTCTGGGAGAGATACTTCTTACTGGAAGACAACAAAGTTTATCAGGAACAGCTTTATGAGCTTGAGGGACCTCTATCTGCTCGCAGCTCTACTCACCATCTGGATAACCAGTCCAAAGCCGCTCTATGAAGCTGAAGGTGTCCAGCACCTTGTCCAGCACTCGCCAAAGTAGCCATCACCACCATAAGTTCAGGGAAACCTGTCCCGTCGCCGTTGGAAAGAAGGTCAGTGGCCATAGGAATGAGGGTGCTGAGAAGCACTGTGCACACACCTTCTCCTACTTGGCTGCGGTAGGAACGTGACACAAGTCAGAAGATGCACCACACAGACACGGACCTTTCTCGCACAGACGCAGTAAATAAGCGTTACCTGTTCTCTCGCACGATATAAGCCGTGAGCAGCTGCAGGAGCTGCCGGTTCTCCTGGACAATCTCTGACTGATCAGAGTCCTTGGGAGGAGAAGTCGTCATTCGTACGAGCCACGACTGTAACTGCGCAGGTTCAACGCAGGCTAGCTGAGCTAGCGTACCACAAAGATGCAGCAGACTGGGGTTCGGGCTTTTTTCAGCTAGGGGGGAGAAATGCCACATATTACCAGTTCCTTTCTAAGCAGTCGTAATGGCTCGGATAATCAGTATTTAAGCATGTAATCAATCTTCTTCCATGTAGGAGCAGCGGGGGAACGTCTGGCTCTACTCACTGAGTTGGAAAAGTTTGGTGAAGAACTTGAGAACTCTGTTACAGAACTTGGCTGAGAGTGCCTCATTGGCGGTCGCCATCATTATCTGCACCAGTTCACCTCTGCCAGTAACACAAAAAGACAAAAAGTCATCGGCTCGCAAAATCACAACTTAACAGGAAACACCGCAACTTCCACAAATACCAGATCCGTACCTCTCCGTGAAGAACTCCTCCATCACCTTGCGGGTCTGGCTGCTTTCTAGCTGCTTCTCCAGATACTGCAGACACTCTTCCAAAATAGACTCGTCTAACCCACTACAAAATAATACAAAATAAATAAAATGGGCAGGTAAAAGACACCCCAAGCTTCGCACGCGCGGGAAGAGGACTCACCTGGACGGGTCAGAGTGATTGGCCAGGATATTGTAGCATCCTGTGATCAGTTTCTCGTAGACCCGTGAAAGGAACTCGTCCGACTCAGCAGGGCCAAGGACCCTCTCCAGTGAAGTGCTGCACAGCTCAGCCACGCTCTCCGTGCAGCTCTCCAGGAGCAGGGGCAGCAGGGACTGTATCAGCTGACGGGAGTTCTGCTCCTCGGGGTACCATCTGGTGGTGTCAAACAGATCAGTCAGTGAAACACATAAGGATGCCCCTGGGGGCCATGCAGCTTCTTACTCAGAGATACTCACACTATGAGATCTCCAGTGAGTCGGACGAGGGAGAGGAGAACGTGTTTGAGGGAAGCTGCAAGAGACAGGCTGGCGCTGCACAGGGTTCCCAGGTGAGCCGCTTGAACCGCTCCAATATAGCTTTCCGAGGGGATTGTGTCATTGGCAAAAGCATTGCGCTAGAAAGTGAAGAGGTAGCTTTAAATACCACGGTGTACGTATCCAATAGTCTACGCATTCTTAGACACTACGTACGGGGATATGGCCACCCTGCCCCACCATTTATTCCAGGGGGTCATAAGAAAGAGACTTCAGAGGGCATTTTATTTGTTTACCTCTAACAAAAAATACGAAAGCCAAAAACAAGAATCCTGCATTTTATTTACCCAGCGTGTCTTAAACTCACCCACGATCCGATGCTGGGGAACTCATTGGTGTGAATGTTGTTCCAAGACTCGCACAAGGTCTGCAAAGCCGTAGGGAGGTTCTGTACCAAGACCGGGCCTACGGGAGAGGACTCGGGTAAGAGCAGCAGAAGGCGGCAGGTTCCAGACATTTTCTATAGGGCATCCATTAGGAAAGTCATATGCCCATTTATGAAATTAGCCAATACCCCCTTCCTCTTACCCAGTGTGTTTGCCTTGCAGCGGGCAGAGCCGATCGCCAACACGGCCGCATAGCCTTGCAGCTTCTTCTCATCGTGCCCATTCTCCTGTGGCAGGCTCTGAAGTAGGTAGCAGCGTGTCAAGGTGGCGTACAGGTCCAGAAGCTGCAGAGCAGCGGGTAGAAGGTTCTTGGCCACTTGGGAGGACGCGTGTGGGTCAGTCTCTGTCGACAACTTGGAAAAGTGCTCATCCAGAGACACCTGCACCTTGCAAATCATTGCATCGAGCGCATAAATGCACTGCAAGCTGGGCCCCTGGCGGAGCTGCTCAAACGTGTACCCGCTGGTGCTGCAGTAAGTGGAGATCTGAAAGAGCAGAATGCATCTTATCACCAAAACTCACGGCCAGCACATAAAGCAGACCTTTCCATACGGAAGGACAACGACCATCAGAGAACGCAGTGCCTTCCATCTTCCATGCAGAATACCAGCGTGGACAGTGTGCACTTCACACTAACAATATAGGCTTGAAGGCCAACGATTACGTGGTCTGATTTTATGATTACCCACATTTCTAGGCGGTCAAAGCGTATATATATCAGCCACGCTCACCTGTTTGGCGATGTACTCCTCTGCCACTTCCACGTCATACTTCAAAGAATTGCATTTGGTCGACGTTTGCTCCGTTAGAGACGCAGCTTGCTCCGGTTTCATTCCTTGTTTCACTAGGTGATCCTGGGGGGTAAACACGATAATGTGAGTTGCCAAAATGTCCCGTTTTATTACCAGAAGAAAACACCCATCAGTCACGCGTTGCTTAGCTTCAGGATACATTCAGAAGACGTTGCGTACCGTGATCCACTGCTGGTACGACGGGACCCGCAGGCGAGAAGCCCAGCGCAGGGTGTGCAGGATTTCGCATTCGCTGGAGGATGACCCGTTTGCAGACAGCTGCTTCATGTAGCTTTTGGAAGGAGGCAATATTCCCAGAATCCTCCACAGTATAAGGAAGTGATACTGCAGGGCACAGGCCTCCTGAGATGGTTGGGGGGGGAAGGTTTATTTTATTATTGCTGGGGAAATCAGGCTTACTGAAAATACCCCTCATATAAGCCATTTCAAAAACTGTGTACAAAGATATGTAACACACATTGATCCATCACCGATACCACGCTACTACCCCAAAATCACCCAAATCCCAGGCCACCTGCTCATATCTCATACCAAAGGGGTTACATTCTTGCTTTCGCTTCTCCGGAGAGTGTCGAACTGAGATCCCGCAGCCAGTAAGGAAATGAGTGCAAAATACAAGTCATCGTATTTCAAGGATCGGGAGAACAGGTCTTCGCACACCTGCAGGGGGTAAAAAAAGATGATTTCGCTGTTTTAAGATATTGTTCAGCTTCCAGCCAATAAGCAACAACAAATCACAGGAGTAGAGGTAAGAGAAGCCTTACTGCGCTGTCCAGCCGGTGAAGATCATCTTCAGAGGCCTCCTGAGAGAGAACGCTGTAAAATCGAGGAGGTGGAGGAGCATCTGAAACAAACGTTTTAAGATTAAAAGCAAGCAACGACAAATCTCTCCACAAACGCTGCATTAACAGGATCCCGTCCCCGGGCTGGAAGCCCACTCTTGTTTTATTTTATAGCGCAGATCAAATCAGCGATCAAGATTGAGGGTCATCAAATACCAAATGAGCACTAAGAACTGTCCGGTAGATCTCACCACTCGAGCAGTGCTTTGTCCAGTTTTCTTCCACCTCTTTAAACCCGTAGTATGAAGCGGAGGTACGACCGGTCCCATCCATTGATGCTCCAGAGCCCAGCGGAGGAGTGAGAAGATTATATTGCACCTACAGAAACGAGACACGTCACCCATCACTGGCTTAAAAGCGTTAAAATCCCAAATCCTTCCCTCCGCCAACCCCTGCTGAACTTCATGAGGCCTTCATGCGACTCTCTGACGAAGGGCCAATATTTACCTGCTCGAAGAGATAGAGAGGAGGCTTGGAGTACTGATGCAGTAGATAGTCGAACACTAGCAGCAGTCTTGCCAGTAGCAGCGGCACGGCGGACAGCTGACTCTCTAGGTTGGCGGCCAGCTCCTGCAGTGTCTGAACGCACAGTAACAGGACCGAGTGACGCCCTCGTTCCGACAGATTGTGGAAAATCAGCAGAAGGAGCTGAAGGTGATCCACATTCACATCTTCTGTGTCACCGGGGAGCATTCCCTGCAATGCATTCTGTTTTAGCGTCGCCACAAACCTGCCGAGTAGAATAAGAAAAGAGATCAGACATAGCGCATAAAACAAAGTTTTCATAGTACGGCCCCATCAACACAAACAGGTTCGTACCTCTCCCAGACTCGCAGACATTCAGGCACGTCCGGCTCTCCCTGGGAGCTTGCCTTGTGCTGCCAGAGCAGTAACAGGCGCGAGAGGACAGACAGAGACTGAGGGTGGATGTACAGGGGCCACGGACCCTCGCTCATTGGAGCCACTCCCAAGTGCTGAAGAAGAGCGCTCTGGAACAGAAAGCGAGAAAATGGTGAAACTCAAGCCAATGGTTTAGATATTAGATAATATTAGCGGGATCCGCGGTACCGAAACGTCATGTTCCTTTTCACACACTGCATGGAGCGTAACTAGACATACATTAACTCGCTGCTGCATGTCATGTATTTACGTATCAGGTCCCCAGATGGAGAAGCAGCAGAATGATAGCAGAACCTGAGCAAACCAAACCTGCATCATAGGAGACTGGAGGTCAGACGTCACCAGGCAGTGGTTAAACTGATAGAGAGCGACCGCGAAGTCTTCATCCGAGGAACCTGAAGCAGAAATGTTACGGTCAGAAGAGGTTATGGAAAAGCCATTGGCCATTTATGAACCTGCCTCGTGGCCACTCACCTTTCAGGCCATCCTTATCCACGTCCTTTATGATGCTGGCCAGCGTGGCCATGTGCTGCTCGGTTAAAGACACGCTCAAGTAGTTCCGGATAAAGTTACTGCGAGAGTTCAGCATGCAGCCGGTGATAAAATTCAGCGTACTGGAAGCCAGACTAAGGAACTGGACACAGAGTAATACCAACAGAGTTACATTTCCGTTAGTCAAGCGGTCAGGGTTCTCTAAACTAGTTCAGGACAGCATCTCAGTAAGATGGCTTGAGGGCTTTACGTACCAGTTCAGGGTCCTTGCGACTGGCCAAGATGTTGCCATTTTCCCCGTTGTTCTGCTTGCTGGGGCTCTTTGGCCTCGGGGAGCTCTCCAGAGGCGGTGGGGGTGGTGGCGGTGGAGGAACAGACTTCTCTTTACTGGGAGAAATGGTTTCTTCAAACCACTGCCCGAGGATTGGTTCGCTATCATCATCTGCAGGAAGGACCAATAAACAGTCAGTCGGTCGGTCTATAAGCACCCAGGCCAACATCTGGCCCATCTACCTTTATGAACTCCAGGTCCCTTGGTGCTATAGCGGCAGAGGCATGGAGCATCATGGGATTTTAAGTTACCTTGACTGCTGTCTTCCTCTGTACTGCTAAAATCATCTTCATAGTAAGTGTTTGAGTCCGTGGAGGCGCTGGCATCACTGCTCATGGATCCCTTTCTCTGACGCTGCAAGATGCAAGCCTGAAAAAAACATTTATGCACAGCGTAAACAAACAGTTTTAATATAATATCTATGCAAAAGTCCCCAGTCCATTTTAAATTGCAGGTCAAACCCAGAGCTATTTTTCTATCTGGGATGCAATATAACAGGAATGGCGCGGGTCACCTTGCGGTATGATGTCGATAAAACGATGAACAGCAGATTAGTCAACGGGATGGAGTCTGTGAGTCGCTGGATTCTCTGAATAGATGTGCTCTGAGCCGTGATATTCAGCTCTGCGAGGGGTCCGTCTGAGTCCCAGGCCTGCTGCAGGAGGAGGAAAAATAAAAAGCTAGTACACGTCGCTGGAAGAACATGCTTAAAAAAATAGAAACATACAGAAATCTACTTACCTTGTGGAGAGTTTCAACCTGCAGGTCTTGGAATAAGGATGTCAGTAGCTTAATAGCATGGTTTGCCAGCACCACGGACAGAACCCCAAAACCCTGGTGTCTGTAGAGAAAATAAACATGCTAAATTAACAGACACATCACATGCTCAGAGAGAAACACAATGGGATCAAAACCAGCTCCGTTCTCACGGAAAAACCTTTAGTCAACGAAGAAAGAAATGTAAAGCTTTTAGGTCTCTTCTCATCTAATATTGAATGCCTTCCAACAAAATGTTAAACGCATTCATAGAAATCTGCTATCGGCCCATCGAGGGCTGAACCACGTACAGCATTAATTAAAAGCACCTACCCTTTAATCGGACCCAGCTTAGGGGAGCCAACGGCATCCTTGGCCCGGGTGATGTCACGGACTCGCAGAGCGGCCAGGGGGTCTTTCTCCTTCCCCTTATCCGCCAGCGCAGTGGGGCTGAGGTTCAGAATCAGGTAGAGACTGTTCACCAAGCACCAGGCTCCCAGGAGCTGGAAGTTCTGGTAGTGCTGGAGGGGGAAAAATGAGATTGAAGCGAAACATTTATTAAAGCTCCGACGTACTATGCGAGATTAGCATTCATTTATGTACATGTAATAACTGAACAAATGCTATTCGTTAACCCATTGTTACATACTGCTCTTTGAAATTGTATTTGTTTCCTTGGTAAACTTGTTCTATCTCCTCACACTGATAAACCTCTGCAGTAGTCAAAAATATTTTTCTTTTTGACGTCAGAACTACCAAAACTGGTAGAAATTTCCAAATATGTTTTTTTCCAGGATTATACAGATTTCCTTTAAACAAAGTGAGAAGTAAACGCAGCCAGGCTTCGCCAGCGGCCATCTTTATCTAAAAGTCGCCAGGTGGGTCGACACCAAGCTAAACACGCAGAGGGATCCTCACCTCTCCTCCGGCTCGCCTGGAGCTGTTAATCGCCTGCCCGATCATTTCATAGATCTCCAGCTAGAAGAAAGGAAGATAAGGACGTGACAAACTCATTCAAGATCAAGAGTGCTGACAAACGTGGGACCAGAACCCCCACTTACACATTTCTGTACAATGGTGGCTGCATCATTCTCGTAATCCTCCTCTTTGCAACTTGTGGACCCTGTCCGGACCTGTTGGGGGCTGCCCACATGGAGGATAGCCATGCACGTGGCCACGCTCACACCTACAACAGAGAACAAGAGACATGGAGTGGCTGAACACTTCCTATGCAATCTGTTCATGTTCCAAAATACTATAAATGTTTAACAGAAAATGTCTAGTCCAGCTCCAGAAAGAACCAAACCACCTAAAAGGAATAACACCCCCCACCTCCCCCTCAATGAGTTAGTAAAACCTACAGGCAACATGCAGGCTATTCTGCTGAATTCATATGGCAGACAGTACAGATCCGCCAGTCTGTTGGTAGCGGGTTACCTGCGTACAAACAGCTAAGGGCCAGGAGCGTCACATCCTTCAGACGAGGAGGCGTCAGCGGTTCCATCACAGGCAGGGACAGGGTGTCCAGAGCCATAGTCACATCAATCACAAGAGAATGGAACCTACGGAATGAAAGGGGTTATTTTACAGAAAACGCACAGAAATCATTTTAGGGGAAGGGGTCAGCGTTACCCTAGATCCTTAACTCAATGTCCCCACAACTCTTCTACAGTCACTCACCCATTGCGCACGGCTGTCGCATCCCCCACCGTAGCCGGCATTATGAAGAAAGAATTGGCTGAAACAGCGTCTTGAAACCGGTTTATGTATCGTAGGAAGTAGGGGAGGTTTAAACAGACTCTGAGGAGCTTTTCCGATCCACCTACAAAACAGAAGAAATACATCAATTCAAGAAGAAGGGGCAGAAATACAATTCCTACGCTGTGCTTCTACAGCTTCTGCCTCTTACCCAATTCTTGGAGGGTGGAAACGTTCTGGGCTACAAATACGTTCTTGGTCTTGGCAGCGGACGCCTGATCCGACGTAGCATCGTCTGCTTCGCTCTCCGTCTGATGAAAGATTCCGTTAGTGAAGGAGCTCAGGGAAGCTCGGCAGGACCAAAGCTAACGTTAACCTTTACTAACCTGTGTATGCGATGCAGTGGGGGGCAAAGTGCCACTCTTGGGGTTAAAAACAGACATCAGCTGATTAAGGAAATTCATCTGCACCTCTTTCTGGCGCAACTCAGGACTTAGCAAGCTCGCAATCTCTTTCTGATCCTCCACTAAGATAAAAAATGGGAAACCTTCAATACAAACACATAGGTCAGCCTTCCCTCCTTACCGAGGATTCACGTCTCTCGGCCATATGCTCCATTCCTTACTTCATGCGGTCAGCTCCCCTCTCGCTCTCCCTCGTTTCCATCACACACGCTCCGTGCCCCTCTCACTCGCCCTTGTTTCTATCACACACAGGCAGGTCGCCTAATGCTTCCCCTTCCTTTCACACATTGGAGCTTCTCACACTCATGTTAGCCGCCATCAAACCCACCCATTCTGCTGCACAAAAGACCGACACCTGCACCCCTCTTACCGTCAGAGAGGGTCTGTACTGTCTGTGGCAGTTTAGACGACTTCATCATTGCTGTAAAAGTAATTATCTCAGTCCGGTCCAGTCGGCTGCTGCCGGTGCACAGCCCTTTAATCAGGAGGATTAGGTGCTTCTGGAAAGAGAAGAAGCATGCAATGAACGGGTTAATCTTGGAGGGTCTGCAGCTGCTCTTTGCATTAATCCCACAGCGGAAACCAAAAAAACCCAAGACGGGCAATCATTAAACATCGAAATTTCCATGTACTCCAAAGATTTACGCTGACACAGCTTTAGCCCGCAGCATCTAGTTCTGGATAAAATGTCAGCTCCTAAGCATAGGGACTATCATCGTCTGCTGAGAGAGCCAGGACCTCACCTGAGACACGGCGCACGCCTCGTCCGGACTTTCCAGCCGCAGGAGACAAAACTCCAGCAGGACTTTGCAGGCGGCCGCGACCGATTGCAGCTGATTCCTGGGAACTGAGAGGAGAAAACGGGTTCTGTGAGACGGGATCTTAAAAGGCATTCACTGTAACCCCCTTACAACGAGAAGTCTCCTGAACCAGGCAGGGGGCACCAGTCACCCGTCTAAGTACCCCGCA
Organism: Spea bombifrons; assembly: GCF_027358695.1. NCBI lineage: Eukaryota > Metazoa > Chordata > Amphibia > Anura > Pelobatidae > Spea > Spea bombifrons. The sequence goes on along the minus strand of NC_071098.1, from coordinate 32,611,035 downwards.
CCAGGCTCGGCTTATGGCATTCTGCATGTAACCGCACGCTGGCGTACACGAGAAGACGCATACATGGTGTTCAGAGGGAAAGAGCAGATTAATGTGAAGGGGCAGCAGTGGAATTATGACGTGGCTGGCGTGCCGCATCGTACGGAACCGACGGCTTTAACGTCAGAATGTTCCGCCCGTCCCGACGCTTTTCCCGCTCACATGGAGAACACGCGATTACGCCTTTCTCTCCCGTCACGTATTCGTGAAATCATCCCTTTATGTGGTGTTTACATTTATTTCTCACGGGTAAAAGCCGAGGATCCGAGGCACTTACTCTGGCTGCAGACGGTGGTGATGTAGTGCGTGGCCAGAGCAACAAACGAGGAGTAGAAGGGTTCGTACTGCTTGTCGTGGTGCAAAATCTCAGACTCGCTGAAAGAGAGACAGCGGATGCCGTTAATTATCAGAAGCAAAAGGAGGCCCCCCGCCCCCCCCCCGAGGACACGCCACATGCCTCACGCTAAGCCGCGGCACAGCACATAACGCCATCTTATCGGCGGCACAAGACCCTGCAGGACTCCTCGCTGCCGTGGGGCGAATGAGAGAATACACACGCCCGGGCCAAAGACGGGACCCTAATTCCATGACATGTATCTTTAATAAACAGCTGGGGGTCTCCGGCCTCCGTGTCTCCTGTCACCGGGGCAAGACCCCCACCGGAAGTCACGAGAGAGCGAAGCCGCTCGGCAAGTTTATTGGTGAAAATGTATCTTTAATAAAAGGGGGGGGTCATTTACCTGACTGGAGACCAAAACCGAGACCACCCAACGGCGGCTCTCACATTACTTGTTACAGACTCCGGCTAAACTAACGCGATGCCTGCGAGGTCGGTGGCCCCCATGACACGAATAAAAGGGCCACAGTAATAGATGCAGGCGCTCCGAGGCACTGAGGGACCTCCAGGACAAGTGACAGCGGCCCTGTGACATTAATGCACGGACCGCAGCGATAGGTGTTGGTGACCCTCATACTAACGCACAGAGCATAGTGACAGACAGGATGGCCCCGTGAAGCTATTGCAGGGAGGACAGACAGGGGTGGCCCTGTGATATTAATGCAGGGGCCACACCAACATATGACAGCAGCCCTGAGGTAACGCACAGTGAATGGTGCGGTAATGCACAGTGAAGGGTGACGTTAAGGGAGAAACCGCATGGACAGATCACGGTGTCCCTGGGACGCTAACACTGGGGCCCCTGTGTCACCACCAAGGTCCCGGAGACAGCGGGGTCAGGAGCCCGAAGCCAGGGATGCCAGTCAGGGATGCCAGTGTCGGCTGTCAGGCCGCAGTGACACAGCTCTCCTTCCCTGCCAGCTCCCAGGGACCCCTGCCAGCTCCCCAGAGCGCTCACCTCTCTATGACGGAGCCTACGAGCTGCGGCAGCTCCTTCATATCAAACGCCGAGTAGGAGGCGGACAGCAGCGGCCTCACGGCTACTTCCCAGCCGGGCTCCGTAGAGCCGCCGCTAGACGCCATCTTGCTAGTGACTGATACACCGGAAGTGAGAGCCTCCTTTAGCAGAACCAACTATACACGTCACTGCGGCTGCGCCGGGCGCCACATTGGGAGTGGTAGAGGCGAGGTCACCATATTGGTGTGGGCAGTGTGGGTACCATTATTCAGCTGGAGGCTCCGGTCTCTGTTTTAATAGTTTTAGACTGTGTCCACCATACACTAATTTGTTTTTCAGTAGTTAGAATTTAAATTATTTCTATTAGATCAACATCACATTTCTGGTTTCTATGGTGCCACACATGACAGCTTCCCCATTATTCTTTGGGCAGTCCCCATCCAACACCCCCATGCCTCCTGCATCTTTTAACACCATTGGAGACATTATTTTTACTCCATAGTGACAGCTAGGGGGAAATTCATTTATACCAATCGTTTCCCAAAGGATATCAATCAAGACTCTCACCTGCAGGAGACTCCGAGGTTTCTCTTTCAATCAGGAAAAGCCGCCATCATTTCTGAATAGAGCAGAGGACATCATCCTCTTCCAAGTCACGTAATTTCTGCGCACGCCAGCCCCTCGTTCACATACTAATAATCCAGGTAATACCCAATGCAAGCCTTTCCAGAAAGGAATCCACGTACAAAAATGGTTGTGTTTTATAGATTTTATTTCTTGGAAATTTGTTGTTTTCATTCAAATCAGGTTAAAAATCAGTAGTTTGAAAAGCGCCTGATACTTCCTAGATTCACACGGAACAGACGGGTTTCAGTTACAGCCTCCGGAAGGTACATTTATTTGTTACAGTAGCTGGCAGCGTCTTACCGCACCATCCCCTCCCCGGCACATTAAGATGAGTGCAAATATCTCCGGGATCTCACCGTTACACACCAATAATAAGCACGTGGGACTGTGTTACGGGTACACTTTGTATTGCATAACATCACGATTTAATAACGTGCCCCCTAAAAATACCCCTACGACACAAAGCGCCTTATTTAAGAAGTCGAGAGCGCTAATCGCCCCAAATCCAAGCTGTCGGTCAGCACAGAATTCTGTGTCGTATTTGGGGTTACCGGCAACAAGGATCATTCATTTAGGACGTTTCCAAGGAATTGATATCTAATAAGGGTTGGTTTAAACCAACACTTTTTTTGCCTACCTTTGACAATATTAACTAAAAGTGAACGCCTTGGGAGTTATTTGGCTGGATGACCCGCACTGTCGGGGTAAAGCGTACTTGTGATACAGGGTGGTATTTAACCAAAACTATCCAGTTCAATTTGGCTTGTTATTAACAAAAAATGACAGGCGTAATAAACTAGGGATTTCAGCAGATTCCATAACATTTACTAAATCAAAGCACGAGGACACATTTGTAAAATTGTTCTAATTGGTTGCAGCACTAAATATGCTGCTAAAGATTAACAAATCATTTCGGCCAATTCACACGTCAATGGGAGCCCCGCTTTTTAATGCAGTTAAACTTTTAGATCAGCTGTCCTAACGCTATGTGGTGCTAACACCCCTCTGGAACTTAAGGGGTTCAACAAATTAATCGAGGTGTGTGGGTCCAAAAAAAAGATAATTTTGCTTGCAGATTATCGAGATTCAGTGCAGAACAGATAACGACGGAAGGGATAAGAACATTAACAGATTCGGTTCCGTTCAGTGGTTTGCTTAAGGACAGCTTATCTTCCCTTTCTGTTGTCATAAATAATAACTTAGCCTTTTGATGCGGAACCCATTCTCCAATTTGGGAAACCCCCCCCCTTTATCTCCATGCGCGGTTCAGCAGCTTAACCTGAGCTAGTCTCTTAGAGATCATCGTCGCAAAAACCAAGCCGATGAGCACACTGCTGATCAAGATGTAGTCGTAATCATCCTTCAGCACGTCAAACTGCTTGGAAGGATAAACTCTGGTCTGATAAACGTCTAGTCCATAGGCTACAACCTACAGAGGAAAGGAAGCCAGGTTAAAATCATACGCATGGACACAGAACAAGGCAAAGCCAACGAGACCCCCACGTACCAGACATGTGGACTCCAAGCCGGAGGGGGCTGTGTAAATCCCACGGATCCGGGAGACCGTCTGGTTGTAGTTTATAAAGCGCTCGGCGTGTATCTGGATATCGGGGGTGTAAGGGATCAAATTCTCCTCCCTGCAAAGTCACAGAAATTAAGGATACAACTTGGGATACAGTCAACGAAAGACAGAATGCACACGGAGCACGGGAACAACCAGCCAGCCTCAAAGGAGATCAGAGCGTGAGCATGGATGATTCTCGGGCCACCCCAACGGCGCAGCGTTTGGGATCTCCGCACACGAACCCGCGTGATACAGGCACTTGTGACGCAGACACGCATTATCTGCACCAATTACCGAGACCGACTGACCCTCAGAGTCTCCTGAAAAGGTTATTGACCTCACCTGGTATGTTCGTTTGGAACCTCTGGACGGCGGGGATCCAGCAGTGCTTTTGGGAGGGAGAGGACGGCACCAGATGGAAGTCCAACTGCAGGAACGACAATAACATGGGTATCGTGATACAGTAACAACTGCCATACTATAGCATTTATAAAAGGAAATGAAATACATCCTCACGCTATCCGTGCTAGAAGAGGTTGCAGTGCGGAATTTGATTACAATACTATCCTCTCACCCTACCGGGACTCCTTCAGTCCAAAAAGTGGGGGAACATTTATTTGCTGAGATATAAACGAAGCTCCTGTGCTTTTACACTCACTGAGTATATGGCGGCTGGTGATTCCTCGCTCTGTGATGGTGGCCTGGAGCGCGCGGATGGCGGAAGGGAATATGTAGGACTGCTGTAACACGTGAGGGAGATGCGGCCTGTCCAAGGAGCTGAAGTTAGTGCTGTTATACTGCTCAGTTCCTTCAAAAAGCTCCAAGACCGTAAGCTCGTTCCTGCGAGACTTGCTGTTCCAGAACTGGTACTGCGGAGAAAAGACGTTCAAGGAAACCGAAAGAGGAGAAATAGAAGGAGAGGAGGACAACGAGGGCTGCCAGGTCTTACCACCACCCAGTTCTCGGAGTGCACAATCTGAACCGGTCCACGCGCTCGTCTCTGTACAGAGGAATGGATGATCCGTCCAGTGATGCTATCAATGAGATAGATTCCAATGAAGCACCTCTCGGGGTGCGTGTCTGTGCTCTCTGTCACCAGCACCAGTAGGTTAGGATTCAGATACTGGTAAGGACAAAATGAAAACACGTTTAGGGAAAAATAAATGCTTTATATCTAACGCTACTCGTAACGATGATGTTTGGCCTTCCATTACCTTGTAGAGGACACTGCGGTCTCCCATCACACGGCCCTGAGAGTGAACATGTTCATTGGATCGCTTTCCCTTTACAACAGTGATCTTCTGAAGATCAGGTGGTAGGACGAGTTCCCAGACTTCTTCTGTGGAAAGATCCTGACAGGAGACATTACAGCCAGTCAAGTATGGAATATGAATTTATATAGATAGATAGATATAAAAAAACAACCCAGTGTGGAAAAGAACCCCCTCGTCATTGGGTACCTTGTGTAGGCGCAGGCCGGTTAATTTGCCCTTCTCGGCATCTACCAAATAGAAGAAGATGGTGGAGGAGAGCTCTTGTAGCTGCTGCAAGACGTACTTTGTAGATGGGAAACTGATGACCTGAAAAAGATAAAATATGGTCCGACCCTGCAGTTACAAGACCAGAAGAAGACGCAAGAAAAAAATGCCTTTCTGGATCAATCCATGAGTAATGAGACCCGGAATGATTGATTTTAAGAAATAAGATTTCGTCGAACCCTCCGTAACACAACTTTACCTTGTGATGATCATCAAGCAGCAGCAGCACCTTGGCATAATCATGGTCCATGACCGGTAGAAGAAGGGACTGAAGGATGGGACGCTGCAGAGGCGGAGGGGTCAGCTGGCTCAGTTTCCCAAATATAGGGTTAAAAACGTGAAGGGTACTCAACCCGGTCTCCTGAGAAAGAACATTAAACATTCAGTATGTAGAGGCAATGGAGGGAAGACACGGCTTGAGCCTCTTTAACGTTATGAAGCCGGACAGCATTAGGCACATTATTCCTTACAGAGAATCGAGTTACCGCTCACACGTTAGGCAAGAAGAGATGACTCAAACACTGACCTTGTCCTTTACGAGGAGGGTGCACTGTGGAGGATGCGGGAAATGGGCCGTCGTCCTCTGAACAAGCAGTTTGAAGGATGCCCCCGGCTGAACGCCTTGCAGGTAAAATTTCCACAAGATGCTGCCAGAGCTGCTCTCGATCCCAAAGAGCTACAGACAAACAAAAACACGAGCTAAATACAAAGCTGATCCTTCCCGGTCAACTATGGACCAACATTCCGAATGCAGACCGAAACGTAACTTTCTTCCAGCCGGCTCCCCTATTAATGTGCCGGGTCTCCCACCTTCCCACAAAAGACTTCTTGGTCCATGAGCAGACGCGGCCACTCACCTTTCCAGAAGCAGTGACCATGACCATCATCTTCTGCAGGTTGAAGTCATCTCTGGCCAACGTATCAATGTTGATCTCGCTGCGGATTTGACTGCGAGGCTTGCGGGCGTCACAGAACATCTTCCACAGGTGTGCGCTCCAGGACTGCAGCAATATGAACTGAGACGACAGGCGCTTCAACATCATCCCAAAAAGTCCATCTAAAACAAAAAAAGTCACCGTAAGCAGATGGAACCAAAGAACGAAGAGGAAAGACACACCGGTTCGCATGCAAATCTGCTTGGAGTAAGAAACATGACAAAAAAGAAATCCGAGTGTTAGAAGACCCTGCAGGGGGAGTCAGATTAATGTCAGGTGCAGTAGATACAGCGCATGCAGCTCTGTGTTACCTTGTATAGCTGGGTCCAGGCAGCAGAAAAAAAAACAGGAGAAAAACAGAAGTGTAAGTAAGCAGGTCAGCCAGTAATTAGCAATACACAGGGGTCTTACACACCTACCCACAGACCTCCATGAGCCCCCATAAAGTCCTCCTACCTGCTTTCTTCCCAAACTCTCCTTCCAGTTCTGCCTGAGCACCAGTTAAAGGTAAATCTACCATTTCCATAGTAACCACATCTGCTAGAGACTCCTCACGTAGCCAGAGAACTTTGCCTAAAAAAAAAAACAGTTTAAAGAAACAAATAAGAACAAGAGAGAGGAGAGGAAACGTGAGCCATTGTGAGATTGCCCGGGCTGGTATTGACCTGGCTGCTGGAGGAAGAGAAGCTGGTTATCTTCAGTCTGAACCAGGGCTCGGTAACCCACAGAGTCATCTTTCTTCAGGAAGAGCTGCAGGTACAACTACAAACAAATAACCCAATTAATAACATGCAATACGAAACATGCATGCAAACTCAGGAGGAGGCCTGCTGATCACACTTACGCCATCCGGTCGCACACAGCTTTGCTCCAAAGTGAAAGTCGTGGTGGTCTCCAGAAGTCGGCGTCCACTGTCGGCCAGGTACAGGCTGATACTGAAGGTCTGCTCCGGGCAATACCACGGCTCCTGCATCAATACAAAGGAAAGCACTTCCCTCAGTGGCACGGCAAGCTTGTAAAGCACCACTTGTGCTGCTGCTTTTAAGAATCTATAGCAACATATTTCTCGACACTGATCCGGTTAAATACCTGGGTGCAGGTCAGGGATGCTGGGTTCTCGGCCTCTGGGACAGGTTTCTGCTTCTGAAATATTAAGAGGCACATTTAACACACAGAGCAGACAAATACTGCGTGGGCTGAAGTGTCCAACGACAAGAAGTCATGAATGAGCAGAGCACTCACCGTTTCACTCTTGCACTGCATGACTGCAGCTACAGTCTTATCTGCCGTGGTAGCAAAAGTCACCAGCGTAACCTGCAAGGCGAGAGAATGGAGATTACTGGCAGTACGTTACACATTCTCCTACAGCTTAGGTATTTTCAGCAGCTTCACTGAACACAGAGAGAGAGAATGCAGCCCTGTGCCGTGTGATCCGTACCTGAGGGAAGTCACGCAGCGGACTAAATACCCCGTCACGGAACTGCATTAACAAGTAGCGTCTGGATGACAGCTGAATGAAGAACTGTGACATCGCTGACACGCCAGGACCTCGAGGAGCAGTAATGACCTTCAGGTGCGTGACATCTTCCATCAACTCAACGCCGAGCGACTTCAAAGAGACAAGCGTTTCAGGTACAGACAGCAATAATCAACGTATCATTCATATTATTGTGTAACACAGAGCAGAGCCAAGACGCAGAGGATGGAACGTAAAAACCAACCTGCAAGGAATGCTGAACCGTCTCCTCGCCGGACTGGAGGGAAAGAGTGTGGAGCAAAGTGCTTTCTGGATCGGCACAAACCAGCACAGCTTCCCCGACCACCCCGCAGGATCCTTGGAGAGTACGAAGCCACGGTGTGGAGACCTGGACCTAATCCAAAGAAAAAAAACTATTAATTTCCCGCACGAACCGGAGCCTGTTCAGTCTCGGGTAACGCTAACCCCTGTCCTGCTGACCTGGCGGCTGATGGATCCATCCTCCAAACTGAACGTCACGACAGTTAAATGATGGCGAGGAGTGACGCCGATCACATGGACCGAGCCTTTATTGGTGGAGTGCACAAGCTGATATTGCACGGTGTCACTTGTGTAAAAGAAGAAAGCATTAATTAAACCGGCGATACGTATTGTTTTAGGTTTAATTCAAGCATAATATACAAAAAGAAATCTCAGACAAATCCCACGATCTGAGCGCAAGCTCTTGGTAATATTTTAGTACTTATGCCGCTGCTTTACGGGTATCTTACCTGTCTGGGAGAGGTTCAGACCATTTTTGGTGCCCATTGGAGAGATAGTGAAGAGACAGGTAAGAATTCTTCAGCACAGCCACATAGCGAGACGTCTCCTGGGAACCAGCAAAACTCACCATCTGCAAACTAAGGAGACCGGTTATCATCATATATTTAAAGAAAAGTAAAAAGAATTGGGTGTGGGGAGGTTATTATGAAGAACATTACTGTGAGGGTCCCTTACCTGCCAGGCTCCAAAGTAGCCTCCCAGTTCAGAGCTCCAATGTTGGTCTCCCAGGAACGCAACAAGCGACCTCCTGAAACGGTGATGGCATCTAAAGAGAAAACATGGGAAGAGCGACAAGTCAGCATATAGCAGTGAGCATTATTATGTCAAGGAACAATAGTGACGAGCACCCACCTTGACCAAACAGTAGCAGCGCGTCCACAGAGCCCTCCGCTGTGTCTTTATCAACATGACGCCACACTGGAGGAGAGATTTAATGATAAAACATAAAGAAAGACACGCGGAACCAACCATGACAGAGCAGCCTGGCAATAAATAACATTTAAGCAACATGTTTCACGTTAATGGGAAAGACCACTAGCCCCATTCTGCGATCCATGGAGAAATAACTTCATTTTACTTTTAGCTGTATGTTTATTTTATCTGTATAGATGCATAAGAAGGATCCTGTATCTGTAATAGGAACCATGGTAAGGGCTGATGGAGAGGATGGTATTGCTCCTAATAAACATATTATACTCACAGATATCTCCCGTCCTGGAATTCAGAGCTACGATGATGTTCTTCTCTGTTGCCGCTATCAACTTTTTTGCTCCTTGTCCATTTTCTAGTGCAGCAAACTTTAGCCGACCCACGTACTGCTGTCTCCTGTAGGCCAAGTACAAAAAAACATTAGTTTTGGCACCTAAAGAATGTATGCGTGCGTGCGTGTGCGCCTTGCTGCCCTGTGACAGGGGTAAGCAGATGCGCCAGTTGCCCGGTTGATGTGAATGCTTTACAGATCTGCACCGTGTAGTGACTTTATCCCCCTTTGTAGTCTTTCTAAAAAGCATTTTACAGTCAGTAACGGTGCAGACTGCGCATCCTGAAGGATTACTGACATAGCTGTGACCATAAGATTAAAGTATGTGATGTTTGGGGGTGCGTGTGTGATGTCACAAGGTATAAAACCAGGTTTTCAGGCATCTGATCTGAGGAACGTGCACACAGGGCCTTCAGAATATATCGCTGACACCCTTCTGTATTATGTATCATTTAATAAGAAGACATTGTCGACCGTAACTAACCAGACAACATGATCACCAGATACAGGGATCTTCCAAGACACTCCAAACCCCTACACAGGTTGGTCGCGACTGCAGATCAGTGGCCTTCAGAATGGAGAAAACCATGCGTGATCCGGCGTGTGTGGGTTACACCGTGATCCAGTGTGTTACCCCGTGATCTGACATGTGTGTGTGTGTGTGTGTGTGTGTGTGTGTGTGTGTGTGTGTGTGGGGGGGGGGGGGGGGTTACACCGTGATCCGACGTCACTACTCTTCCAATAAGAGGTAATGGCTCTCAGTGACAGCCGCTCCCCGTTCCCGTTTTAAGGCGCATTATCCTTCAGACAATCCCGTGACTGACACGGAATAAGAACCCACTGGAGTGAAATGCCCCACAGACACCATCCCCGCTCTGTCATTTAAAGGAGCCAATTCATTCATATTCCCATTGATTGGATCCCCATAGGGCCCCTCACCAGGTGGGCGATGCTCAGACCCTCCCAGCCTCAGGGGCTCCTTATTACCAGTCCCGGCACATTCACAATGACCATCTCCCATGATGTCATCAGCTGGCAATGTCATCATTACCTGCCACCGACCGGCATACGTGTTCTAAACGCAGCTCCCCGCCACCCAGTTACCCCCGGCCCCGGTACAGGACACCTCCTGTCCAATACTAACCAGTCAAACTTGCCCACTTGGTCCTCATACACAGCGGTACTCAGTGCCAGGGACACCACCAGCAACACAGCACGAAGAGCCGCCATGACACCTCCACTGGACCATAGAGACACTACCCGGCCAGAGCAGCCTGCAGAACAATAGAGGCACTATCCGACCAGACAAGTCTGCAACACCATAGAGGCACGGGATGGGGACAGAGCGCCCTCTAGCACTATACAGAACGCCTGATAGTAGCAGATAAAATGGGCATTCTTCGCCCACGGGCACCGTGCTCACACATTACCGGAGCGGACTATAGGAGCTGAGGAGGTGCGGCTCCCATAATAACAACCCCCTGCCCGGGTTTACTGATACAGAGCAGGCAGTGATTAGGGCAGCTCATCGATCCCATGATGCACCGCGCGGCTCTGAGGTCCTCATCCGCATGCTGCATCTGGGGCAACGTGATTTGGACTGTGGCAGTGAGAGAGCCGGGGACCTGCAGACATGCCCAAATCCAAGCGGGATAAGAAGGGTGAGTAGTGCCCGGGGTACTCGGTACTGCGGGGCAGTTAATGAATAATGAGTTACGAGGGGGTTCTTTATAGTGGCCGTAATATTCCTAGAAGAATAGTCACAGAAGCATCCAGACCGCAGAGGTCCCTCCTTTAGATGTAATGTGGTCACGAGCTGCAAATAACTAAATATGTTACATCTTCTTTTCTTCCAGTTTCTTTAACCAAAACAACCAAAAAAGGTCTTCAGGTGAAGCAGACCCTGATAGAAGAGGTAAGACCGGGCTGCAGAGTTCATCTCATCAAGTTACCCTCTGCCGTTATTTTACCCGCTGATGCCTCTTCTCCCCCCAGCTGCGGAAATGCGTGGACACCTACAAGTACCTCTTCGTGCTGTCCGTGGAGAACATGAGAAATAACAAGTTAAAGGACGTGCGCAATGCCTGGAAACACAGCAGGTGGGTCCCGCGTCCCTTTAAATACAGCTCCAGCGTCTGTGAGCGCCGAGCTCTGATGCCCCCCGCGTTTGTCTTCCAGATTATTCTTTGGGAAGAATAAAGTGATGACGGTGGCGCTGGGGAAAGGGCCCTGCGATGAGTATAAGGATAACTTACACAAGGTGAGGCTTTGCAGCTGGTCCCGCCGTAGATGGTTGATGGCGTGTCACGGATTCTAACCTCTTCCTTCTCTTCTGTCCCCACAGCTCAGCAAGTGTCTTAAGGGTGAGGTCGGGATCCTCTTCACCAACCGCACCGAGAAAGAAGTCCAAGAGTAAGTATTTGGACCCCTGAATCACGTACTGCTCCGCTTTATGATCGAGGCACATCACAGAAGATACGTCTCTTGGCCGTTCTACCCTTTAAGTACACTATAGGCTTGCTATGTGACAGCACTTGGCTGGGGCTTGGTCGCCCGCGTGCCTTTTGATGCTTTGACCCCTTTTATTCTCACGTCACAGGTGGTTCGATGAGTTTAAGGAGGTGGACTTCTGCCGAGCAGGAAACAAAGCCACGTATAGTGTGGTTTTTGATGCTGGGCCTTTGGAACAGTTTCCACATTCAATGGAACCACAGTTAAGACAGTTGGGACTTCCCACCGCACTAAAGAAAGGTGAGTGACAGCAGCACAATGTCGCTATTCTCACTCAATGCCATGGCTCGCCCTTTGATGCCACTGGAGCTACACAGACCAGCGTCCTCGCCGATGGGCTGAAGACCAGTTACTGGTGATGTCGTGATCCGCATGTATTTGAATATTCATGCCGTTTGCCTCCCCTTCTGTTTCAGGAGTGGTCACGCTGCTGTCGGATCACGAAGTGTGTAAGGAAGGAGATGTATTGACGCCAGAACAGGCTCGGCTATTGGTGAGTGGTAATGTAAATGGCTGGAAGGCTCACTGGGGCTTCTGTTGCTTGTCAATAAAGTCTCACATGGCGTAGTTAACGTAAGGCGAGAGAGAGGTGGTCGATACCATAATCCGGACAAGAGAGAGAAGCATAAAGCGACTTTCTAAATCCTCCACTAAGAGAACACTACCCAAAACAACTACTGGCTGAGGAGGTAGGGCTGTTTGGGTCTGTGTGGCGTACGGTTACACGCAGCTGCAAAAAGGAGTGAAAGGGCTGAAGATGACACGTGAAGAGTTCAGGCCAACTTGAATGAGTTAGTTGACTGGCAATAGAACGAGACCCCCAGTCCTAATGTTCTGCTAAGGTTTCGTTTCTCTTTTCTTCCAGAAACTCTTTGGATATCAAATGGCGGAGTTCAAAGTTGCTATTAAAGCCATGTGGGACGCAGAGACCGGAGAATTCAAAAAATTCATTGAGGGAAAGGATGAATCGAGCGGAGACGAGATGGATGATGATAAGAATGAGGATGATGATGATGATGATGAGGAGGAAGAAGGCAAAAATGAAGATAATTAGAGGGACTCTTGGACCTTCTGCTGACACGAAGGGGTTGTGTAAATGAGTAAACTGGCGGATCTGCCCCAGCGTGAATCTGAGTTTTTTTTAAGTACATTACAGGGCTGCTGGGGTTTAAGAACATTTCGAGCCCCGCGTTAACCTCTACCTATCGCTGAGTTCTAGGTGAGAAGCCCATCGCGACCTCTCCCTATATGTGGTCTCGAGGAGCAGGGTCATTGTCACCATTACAAAGCCAGTAAACTAGTGGGAGGTGGGATCGGTGTGGACTCGTCACGTGGCGGAGGCGCCGGTATTTTGGGGATCTATCCCTGTCCCTTCTCTTACCCAGCTGTGTATTAAATCCTTTCCAGAGTGACCGTTCTCATCAAGCTGTTACTGTGTTTTAACAGAAAACATTTGTACCGACGCCTGTATATAAAACAAAATGATTTAAAACGAGTCTCTTATAAGTAATATGAGTGGAAGTGATTTTTCTGTTTTTATTAATATATAAATTCAGGGAGGAGAGGCCGAGCCGAATCTGCTTATCCAATAACAAAAATAATTTGCTTGCTAGTGCGTAACTATACGGGGTTAACGTGTGCGTGAGAGGGATCAGGGCATATTTCCCAAGAAGTGCGGTATGTTTAGGGAGATTGGTACGTGGAACGCGTGGCATAGCGGGCGAGGTATATCCACGGAGCTACAGTGCTTTTGCCCTCTAACACCCCAACCTGAGACTCGTACCGTTCAGCGGTTGCCTTTCGGATTGAAGAGTATAACGGCCCGCGCCACAGCCGCCCTTAAACATAGTCTGGTCTCAAACTCGTGCTATAAGCATGCCGGTGCTTTAACTGGTTGCGCATGTATCTCCACTACAGACCAAAGATGGTGTTTAGCGGCACTGAGTAACAATATAAGCGTTGAGACGAGATCAGATCGTCTCCGACGCGTACGTGCGATAAATGTGCAGTCCCTGATCCGGTTTATCAGGAGATGGAGCGTCTCCCGGCCCAGGTATCGCTTTGTGGCGCTGCGTTCTAAGTTACTGAGTAAGTACAGCCCTTTACTTGGAAATGCTTTATTTGGATTTGATTTACAATATTTTCAAGGCACAGGCGCCTTTGCGCAGACCCCGCGCCACGTCCGGTGCCGCAAACCCCAGATAGGCGGGTACGAGCCTTTGGGAATACGGACAGCCCGTTTTTCTTGGTGCCGATGAGTGGAAATCACGTGGAATAATCACAGTAAGTGCTTATGGCTTCGTTTCCTTGGCTGTGGGTATTCCTAGCGAAAGTAGTTGGGACAGTCGTGAGCGACCAGATTCCAGGCCTCGGCGAAAGCGGAGACCACGGAGGGGAGCAGCGGACCCTCCTCGGCTCCATCCAAATTCTGGACGAGCTGCTCCATGCTCGACATTCCCAGGATTACCGCGTCTCCTCGGCTACCCTGCAAAGAGATGCCAGAGAGGCTTAAACTTCAACTAAACCCACCGGGGAGCAGACCCTGGAAGCTGCTGGAGACCGGGGAGCTGCCAGTTCAAACAGGGCAATTTACCTGTAGCTGTGAGTGATGGTACATCCAGCGGAGGGCTGCAGAGGTCAGGCTGGGTCTGTCAGCACCATACGCCTCATCCAGGGCTCGCTGGATCACATCGATCGCTTGAAAGTGATGCTTCTTCCAGTATCTAAGGAATAGCAAAAAAAAAAAAAACGTCAATATGAAGCCTCCACCTAACAACAGACTCTGCGATTCTTGATATCAGCTCCCCAGAGCCCCCAAAAGAATACCCTATCCACACCCAAACCTGCACCCAGCCCCATAACCCCCTGACACACAGCAGGCACACTGGGGGGTTATGGGGTAAATCGCACCTGTTCCTGTAGGTTTCAGCCCAGCTGTTTCCAAAAAATCTGGAGGGCGTCTGCTCCTTATCCTTATCTTCAAATCTGTATTTGCCGGTGAGGAGCCCCCCTGTGCACAGAATACAAGCGTCAGACCGAATGGTCATCGGACCCCCGGCCGCTGCTGTGCCAGTCTCTCCGTGACACGTACAGGGGAGGAAAAATTAATAAAGTGGGTTATACTGAATAAAGAGACTCCCCGGCTTGGCTAGTTTGCGGCTCTCACCGGCCAGAGGGTTGTAGGCGTAGAACCTCATCCCGAGCTGTCTCAGGCAGGGCAGCAGCTCGGTCTCCACCTGTCTCGTAGTTGCGTTGTACATGCCCTGGGAAGGAGAGAGTAAAGAAGGATTAGAAACAACCGTTACTAAAGCCAGAGGGGTCATTTAGGACACGTTCATGAATATCAGACCTCTGTACCTACTGCTAGTGACTACGATTCCCACCATCCCTTGCCTTCACCCATCTAACAACGGACATTATTTCAACCCAAACCTAGTAGGACCCTGAGAATTCTGATGCTTAACGGACACCGCGGCTCATCGTTGCCCCAGTCTCTCCCAGTTATCAATCGAAGGGGTATTTATCCGCTCAACTTACACCATTCTATCCACCCCCACCCAAAGAATAACCTCTGGCCCGCTAATCAACGCAGATGGATCACCTGGTACACGGTGGGCAGCACCCAATTCCTGTGCTTGCAAATGGAATAAACTTCCATGACTTCCCACGACGCGTAGTTGGAGAGACCCAACTCCTTAAACTTGCCCTGCGAGAGGAGGGAGAGGAGAGGAGGGATTAGTGAAAATAAATGGATAAGAAGACATGGCGTCTCGGATGCGGGGAGCAGGGGGGGCACTCATTACATGGCGGCGCGGCCACCGACCATGGCATTCAGCCAATCACCTCCTTATACAGCTCCTGGCAGGCGGCCAGCGTGTCCTCCACCGGGGTCTGGTGATCGGGGGCATGCAGATAAAACAGATGGACACTGGGGGTCTGCAGGCGCTGGAGGGAGGTCTCGAGCTGTTGGCGGACGCTCTCCGCTCTCAAGCTCTTGCCCTCCCAGGGGTTAGCCTTCGTGGCCAACTTCACTGCAAACACATAAAAAGACAATTAGATAAAGCCACTGCCATCACACTCAGCCGACGTGGGGGGGTTAAATCCAGCGACGTGGAACTACCCCACAGCCCCATTACATGTAAGAAATGCCCTTTTGATCCGGGTAAACCAGGGGACATTGTTTTATCACCCCTGTTGCCTAGCAGCAGCGCGCACGTCCAGTACGCCTGCCATTCGCAGCCCATGAGGTGAAGCAGCAGCCGAGGGGGTATTTTGTATAGTTATGGAGCTTTACAGAGCCTTGAAGGGCAGAGGGGAGGAAAAACAAACAAATACTGCCCTGGTCTCTCAAATTACTGAAAAAATGGGGTCTCTTGGTGCCCCACACTCAGTGTCCCCCGTGCAGCGTGTCAAGCCTCTTTCTGGGCGGAAGGCACGCCCACGCGGTGCAGACCCTGATTGGGTCGATTCAGACTGAGGCATGAAACGCAGAGAACCCGGAAGTTGCCCCGCTCACCTTCCGGCCCGAGGCCCAAGCGCCCCAGCACCAGCTCGGTGTCGCCGTCTCCGTACATGTAGGCCGTGTCCAGCTCGTGGTGACCGCGTCGGGCGAACTCGCGTACCGCCTCCCCGCTGGCCTGCACATCCATGCGGCGACCAAACTCCATGGTCCCCAGCACGGTGCCGGGCAGCCTGGGCCCCGGCGGGGGAGGCGCGGTGGGGGGAGAGCGAGACATGAGAGCCCGAAGCAGCGGCACCGACTGCGGAGCCACACGGGAGGAAAGCAGCATAACGGAGCGCGCATGCGCTGCAGCCCCGCCACGTGACCCGACAGCCAGAGCAAAGTCCACCGTCACCTGATCCGACAGGCGTGTACCTGGCAAGGGTCCCGGGGACGAGAATGAACAGGCACACGGCAATAAAACGTCACAATGTATCACACACCAAGAGCACCGGCTGAGCCTGTGTAGTGTACATGCCATGTATCACACACCGGGGCAATAGCGTGTACATGCCATTTATCACGCACCGGGGCAATAGCGTGTACATGCCATATATCACACACCAGGGCGATGGCGTGTACATGCCATTTATCACGCACCAAGGCGATGGCGTGTATGTGCCATATATCACACACTGGGCTGTACAGATACTGATATCTGCAGGTACTGTGTGTGTATATATATATATGTATACATATATACAAGGGGACAGGTCTGTACAGATACTGTACATAGATATATAGGGGCTGTGTAGGTGCTGTCTAGGGGACAGGGCTGTACAGAAACTGTATGTCCGCAGGCACTGTGTATATATATATATATATATATATATATAGGGGGCTGTACAGATACTGTATATAGATATATAGGGGTTGTCTATATAGGGGACAGGGCTGTGCAGGTACTGTATATATATATATATATATATATATATATACAGGGGTTTGGTCAGTACAGATACGGTATATAGATATATAGGGGCGGTGCTGTACAGGTACTGTCTATAGATATATACAGGGAGCAGGGCTGTACATATAGTGTATATAGGGGACTGTGCAGGTACTGTATATATAGAGAGTGGGTCGGGTCTGTACAGATACGGTATACAGATATATAGGGGGCTGTACAGGTACTGTATATATATGGGACAGGGCTGTACAGATACAGTGTATATAGGGGCTGTGCAGATACAGTATATATAGATATATATATATACAGGGCTGTACAGATACAGTATATAGGGGCAGGGCTGTTAATGTTGAGCTCAGCGCTATAGGCAGTACAGGAAGTCCGACACCGCACAGATCCGTGTGTTACCGCAGTCACGTGGTTTCTCTTGGTCAGTCACATGATGCGGATCACATGACATTCAGTCACGTGCTGTTTACCCAGGAACCGGGGTAGAGTGAGATCGGAGGCCGGCGGGGGCTCCTCCTGCGGTGACTCTGTGACCTGTGAATGTAAGTTATGCCCCCCGGGGTGATACTTACTACCAGTTCAGGGGGGGGGGCTGTAGCAGAGTGTTGGGGTAATGGGAGATTAAACTTATTCCAGGGGCAGCAAGCAGGTAAATAGAAATCCCACATCTGTCCCACGGCTGGCTTAGTGTTGTGGGAGTTGTGGAATGAGGCTCTCGGGGTGAGTTATGGATAATTAACCTGGCGGCCATGACCGGTGGGAAGAAGCGAGGGGGCCATCACCGGTGGGAAGAAGCGAGGGGGCCGTCACCGGTGGTAAGAAGCGAGGGGCCCGTCACCGGTGGGAAGAAGCGAGGCGGCCGTCACCGGTGGGAAGAAGCGAGGGGGCCGTCACCGGTGGGAAGAAGCGAGGGGGCCGTCACCGGTGGTAAGAAGCGAGGGGCCCGTCACCGGTGGGAAGAAGCGAGGCGGCCGTCACCGGTGGTAAGAAGCGAGGGGGCCGTCACCGGTGGTAAGAAGCGAGGGGGCCGTCCCTGGTGGTAAGAAGCGAGGGGGCCGTCACCGGTGGGAAGAAGCGAGGGGGCCGTCACCGGTGGTAAGAAGCGAGGGGGCCGTCCCCGGTGGGAAGAAGCGAGGGGGCCGTCACCGGTGGGAAGAAGCGAGGGGGCCGTCACCGGTGGGAAGAAGCGAGGGGGCCGTCACCGGTGGGAAGAAGCGAGGGGGCCGTCACCGGTGGGAAGAAGCGAGGGGGCCGTCACCGGTGGGAAGAAGCGAGGGGGCCGTCACCGGTGGGAAGAAGCGAGGGGGCCGTCCCCGGTGGGAAGAAGCGAGGGGGCCGTCCCCGGTGGGAAGAAGCGAGGGGGCCGTCACCGGTGGGAAGAAGCGAGGGGGCCGTCACCGGTGGGAAGAAGCGAGGCGGCCGTCACCGGTGGGAAGAAGCGAGGCGGCCGTCACCGGTGGGAAGAAGCGAGGCGGCCGTTACCGGTAGCTTGGGGCAGATGTTATTTTGGGGGAATTTAACCTGATCTTTTTCTACGTGTTTTTCAGATCTCTGTTTTGAATCTGACGCGATGGGCTGGCGGCTCGGCGCCTGGAGCGCGGACCCCGTTTACTCTCCCCCCAACATGTCGGATTGTCCCAACGGCTCCAGGTGGATCTGGAACTTGTTAAATGAGTGTGCGGTGGACGGGTGGGATGTGGCCAGTGTGTACCTGGGGCTTCTCTCCATCCCGCTCTTCATCACTTCCTCCCTCCCGTGAGTATTTGGGGTGACCCCGAGGCCGTGTCGCGCGTTGGGGGGGTCCGGTTCCGCGTTGATCTCAGGCGGTAGTTGTAATTGGCGCTGAGTGTGTTACTGGTCTTGGCGTCTCACCCGCTCTGGGTGATCTCTTTACTTATGAAGAACAGCCCTCCGAGGCCCCCAAAGCTTGCTGACCTGTTTTTGTTAGGGCCAACGTGTCAGTTTGTGGGGCCGTTCATGTCCCCGTTGAGTAGGTTTGTATGGTTGTTTTGATGTTTGGGGAAGGCTGGCGCCGCCGGTAAAGCAGGTCTGTGATCCCGGGGATGACGTTCCAGTACGTTCCGGGTAGAGGAACCGGAGCCGCTGCATTCCTGGCCCAGAATCCTAAACGTTTGTGTGACTCTCCGGGTTCTCGTAAACATGAATGGGCTCCCGCGGCGGTCCTGACTCTTTACCGCGGCGGTCCTGACTCTTTACCGCGGCGGTCCTGACTCTTTACCGCGGCGGTCCTGACTCTTTACCGCGGCGGTCCTGACTCTTTACCGCGGCGGTCCTAACTCTTTACCGCGGCGCTCCTGACTCTTTACCGCGGCGGTCCTGACTCTTTACCGCGGCGGACACCCATAGGGGGCGGTGTGCGTCCCGTCAGTCTTCCTAACCCCGAACCCCCCTCTTCCAGGCAGTATTACAGATCCATCAAGACTGGGAACATGGACAAGGCGATTTCCA
Organism: Spea bombifrons; assembly: GCF_027358695.1. Taxonomy (NCBI): domain Eukaryota; kingdom Metazoa; phylum Chordata; class Amphibia; order Anura; family Pelobatidae; genus Spea; species Spea bombifrons. The sequence continues at coordinate 32,591,518 of NC_071098.1, read as the reverse complement.
TCTGGTTCCTGTTGGGATGGTTGGCCGGCGACTCCTGCAATTTCATTGGTGCATTCCTGTCCCACCAGCTCCCCCTGCAGGTATATCGGAGCGCTGCGTGTGAATCGCCGCGCTCTGCCCGTCGTTTCTGGAGAAGATGTTTCTGCCGACGTTCCGCGTGAAGCAATTTAATATATAATCGGGAATAATAATAATAATAATAATAATAATTCTTCTCCGTCAGACAATAGGGGTTTGTGATATGGTTGAGCTTCATGGACTATGTGTCTTTTTTTCATCCTAATTAATTATACGTAACCATGGAAACGGATGTATAATCTGGGAGATCCTCGATATTCTTATTTATGCCGCTTTGGGGTAGCTATGAGTCCCTCCGTGCTGACGCGCTCTTTCACTTTCCCCCAGACCTACACGGCCGTCTACTATGTCATGTCTGACATTTTGATGCTTACGCTGTATATATACTACAAGTACCGGAAGCGCAGCCCCGCCGGTAAGTCGATTCCCGGGGCTTTATGGTTACGGAGGAGCCGAGCGGGCCACATAATGTGCCTTCTTCCCATACAGGGGCCGTGAGAATTAACGCCGTGTGCGGTTTCGTGCTGGTCGGGTCCGTGGCTTCCATGTCGCTTCTCCGGGCGCCGGGTTCTGCCGCGTCAGACTCAGGAGCCGGGGGGCACGGCCGAAGGCTGCTGGCGTTCAGTGATTCGGGAAACAAGGTGCAGGAGCCATAAATCCCCCGGCATCCTAATAATCTATAGGGGGGCTGTGTGTGTTACATGGGGGGTCTTTGAGGACAGGCTCCCTAATCTCTGATTCTTCTCCCTTTTTTAGCCGTTCACCAACCAGGAAATTATCGGAGTCTTCATCGGCTCCGTCTCCTCTCTCTTCTACCTCATGTCCAGGATTCCGCAGATGATCACTAATGTAAGGACTGCTCCCCGATACACGGGGCTGTTGGTGATCAGATCGGTGATTGGCGATGCCAGGTACGGGGGGGCGAGACTAAGGACATCTGTTTTGCTTTGTAGTTTAAGAGGAGGTCCACGGAAGGGCTGTCCGTGCTGCTGTTTTTAATGGTGGTCCTCGGCAATCTGACCTACGGGACGAGCGTTCTTCTAAAGAACCCTGAAAGCGGCCAATCGGTCCAGGATTATATCCTGCGTCACCTTCCCTGGATCATCGGGAGCCTCGGAGTAATGTCTCTGGACATCATCGTATCCTTTCATCCGTCTGTGGACGGCAAATGTTATTTGGGAAAGAAAAGGGCAAACGGGGGAGCGGCAAGGAGATTAGATAGGGGGGAATGCAGACAGCGGCGGGAGGGGGCAGGAGGGTAGAATGAACGCACAGCTGCTCCCGCGCATGCGACTATACCGTTTTTCTTCACTCCGGTCCAGATCCTGCTCCAGTTCTTAGTTTTCCGGAAGAACCCCAACTCTTCGGAGGAGAGAGAACCCCTTCTTTCCCGGAGCTAGAGCGTCGCTTCCGTTCCGCCTCCTTTTATACCGAGTTTCCTCGTCTCTTTTAATTCTGTTTACAGAGGAGGGTCTCGTCGCCAGAGTCCGAGGCCCCCCATCCGGCGCGGAGCTCTTTTACCTTCGATGGGTGCTAGAGACTGTTTTTAAACGTTTTAATGATATTAATCTTTAGTCATTTTTATTTTAGCCGTCAGAACCTCATCGCGTTGAAACCAAACCCGCCGGATACGTTCGCTGCGGCTTTCACTTTATCGGTTTGCACTTTTATTTGGTATCACTTGGAATTATTATTTTTTACATTTTAGTACAAATTAAGGGATTGTGGCACATAAGGGAATTTTTGAAATATATTTTTTTTTTAGTCGTCGGCTCTTTTCGGAGCCCGGATGTCGTAACCGTGCCTTATTTCAAAGGCCTCGCTTCTGATAAGCGTTTTGCACGATAAATTCACAAGGGAATCGGCTGGGTTTATGAGACACATGGCGTTTTACGGCACTGCGCGGATTCCGGTTGCGCAGGGGCTGCTGACGGGCTTTAGAATGATCCCAGGACCAGGTGTTTGGGTTTTTTTTGGGAATCTTATTAAAATGGAAAGAACGTGGAATTGTGTCTGTCTGGTTTTATCGGTGCTGCGATCGGGTTTCCGCTCGTAAACGCAGGTATAAAATGCCTTTGAAGTGGAAATCTCCCAGAATCCTCGGGCTGCTGTTCTTAGTTTAGACAGCAGAGGGGAGTCAAGACCCGCGGGGTGCAGAACCAGACCTCGGATTCCTGGGAATCCCTTACACCGCGGCACAGAAGCCTGACCCTGTATAGACTAATCCCCGACTTTTGTCTTCCACCGCAATGCAGCTGCTCCTCCTAGAGAAGAATATGCTATAGTTCAGGGATCTTTCTCCCAGCAGAAGTGGTAGAGGGTAATACAGTGAGGGAATTAAACATGCATGGGATAGACATACGGCTCCTGAATCTAAGACGAGACCAACGACTGATTAAGTCTTTACACGTAACAAAGTGCAATCCTGCTCTTGCGTCAGACCATCCTATGCCGTGTTGACCAACGCATTTCACAGAGGCTCTGTCCCCGTCAGGACCTGAAATAACATGCCAGGTAGCCATGTATATACTCCATACCCTGACTGTGCATATATTATTATGTAATAAAATATATATCTTTTTTTATACTGTTTTGCTCGAATTCCATCACAATTCAGGATGACTTTAAGGGGGGCTTCTCCAGCCCTACACACGGCAAATAACCCGGGCCTGGTATTTAGAATCATTTTATTGTTAGTACAGGAAGGCTCTTTATAGAAGACAAAGCTTTACAAAAAAAAATACTTAAAAAAAAAAACCCCTTAAGCATTCCCCAGAGTCACCAGGAGAAACGCAGGACAGAAAAGAATCCGTACGCTACAAATTAATAACTAAAAACAAAAAAAATAATAAATCCCACCCGCCGAAAAAAATCAGCCGTCCTGCAAACACTCCAAACAGAGATCAACCCTTCAAATGCTGGCAGAGATGAGGTCCCGCGGCACGCGTCGTACAGTATGTGCAAGACACAAACACAAGGGGTTAAACGGGGGCTTGTGAGGGGTAGAGCAGGGCAAAAAGGTGAGGTGGGTGCGGGGAAGGTGGGGTGGGGGGTGTTGTGAGCGGAGTAAAACCCCACACTGTAAGATTTATACAGCTTTATTTAATAGGAGCGAAATGCGTTGGCTATGTAGGTGACGCAGACCGAACGACCCAAAAAAACGGAGAAAAAAAAAACCAAACCAACCCAAAACATAAAAAAGGGTGAGACGAGCATGACAGATGGGGCAGAGAGACTCGGTAAGAAATGAAAAGATGTACAGGATCGGGGAGAACATTTAACTTTGCTGCTTTCTCTTCAGAGCTTCCACTAAGTCGTTCTTCAAAGCTTCCTGTTTTGATTTGTCTGCAAATGTCTGGACGGACCTGGAAGAAAAAGAAAAGGGTCATTTTGGGTCGTATTGCGGGGGGGTCGGGTCAGGCGATCGCACGCCCCAATAGACCTCGCATTACTGATGGAGCTGGGAACCGGGTCCTCGATGAGGATAACACCTTTAGATGGTTATTTAAGGCCCGCCGAGCATGCGGGGGGCCGATGCGTCTAACATACACCGTGGCCACCGGAATTAGGACCTTCTGATTAACGAAGCCCCCCCCCCGTTACTGGTTTAGTTAAAGCAATTGCCCCTTCCGGTGTCAGATCGATGAGAGGAACTACCTCCCTCCTCGTGACACTGAAAGGGAGATTTTCTTTTTTTTATTCTTTCTTCATGTTCAGCACATGGTTAGAACGGGCTGTTAACGTGATGGCCCCCCAGGATTTGGACTCTTGTGCCATCACAGGTAAGGTGTGTAAGTGGCTGCACGTTAAGCGGTCCTGCCCCCAAACCGTTACTCACCTCAGAGGTCCATTCCTGGGACTTTACCAACAGAAAGGAGTTTTCTCCTTCCAAAACACTTAAAACGGTACACACACGACACATGCTGCCAGGATGAAGGCTGCTACTCCATCCCGCGTGTGCGTTTTAATCACGCCATGCACCCTGCCGCCCCTGCCTCCCCGCGTGAGTAAAAGGATGCACACACGGAGTTAGTGTCCGTCACCTGCCAGGAATCACACAGCAGCCGGCGTACGAGGTCAGGCTGCTTCACGCTGTAATAATAAGCAGGCCCCCCGGGGCCGTAATCGGTGAAGAGGTCTCCTTTTGGTTTCCGTAAGTCTCACGTCAGATGCAGCTACAACCACCCGGCGAAGCTCCGACGTGTAAAGGTGACCCGGCGTATTCATCACCCTGCCCCGGGGTTACATACCGAATGTCACCCTCTAAGACTTCCCTCTAACTCCTCTTGAAGCTGGTCTAGATCAACGACAGCCCCCCAAAACCCCAAAGTCATGCACCACGTAGCCAAGGCAGGGCTGCCAAGGTTCTACACAAGGCTTTGTTGAGCCATGCAGTGTACATCACAGTGCCCCGGGCTCCACACCATGCCGAGAACACCAGCCGGCACCGAGGGAAGAAGTGATGGGCAGCGGGTACCTGGGCTAGTTATCAGGCTGCAGGAGGATCTGGCGTTGTGTCAGGACCTGAGAGAGCTCTCTCTGCAGTTGTCTAAACTTAATGTTGTCAGGGATTGCATCTATAGATCTACGGAGATGAGTTTGATGGTGGGGGAAAGAAGCACAGAGATGAGAGGTAGAAGGCAGCAGAAATGAGAGAACAACACAAGGAACCGGGGTGAGAAGGCAAAGGAATGGCCCGCGTTCCAGAGCAGGAGGAGGAACAGACCGTCTGACATACACACACATGGATTAAACAGTGATCACCCCCCTCCCAAAACCTGGACTCTGGATCAGGGACTGGAACTCGACATCAGCAAGGAGAAAAGTCACATGACTTGGCTCCCCTCAACAACCCCCCCCCTCCACAAGCTGGGGCTTTAAACCAGCGAGGTTTGTAAAAGATGCCATTACCTTAGTCCATTGACTATGTCCTTGGTTTTTCCAAAGTAAATCTCATTGAGGGTGCTTCGGATTTTGTTCTCCATATCCTACGGAGAAACACGAGGAGGTCACATCGAGAATGCAGAACACGGAGAGAGGAGGGTTCTTGGCCGAGTAGGAGAGCAGAGGCGCACACTTACCTCTACGAGCCGTCCAATGTTGGCTATGTGCGGGGAGGAATCGCTCACGGTCTCGTCCTTCTCCATCTGAAAGCACAGTACGGGGGCTTATGAGACGACGCAGAGAACGGGGGCCACATCACTACATTGCCTGGCATTAAATATACTGCTGCCAAACGGAGAAACCCCAGAGAGGGGGGAGAGCTTGCAGGAGAGGGGTAACAGCGAAATAAGAGCTAGTGGGGTAAGGGGTACCTGTCGGGTGAGGCTGCCTCCCAGGTTCATGGTACCGGATCCAGTCTTGTTTGTCTGCAGCCACAGCATCACGGTGGAAGTCAGTTTGTAATGGGCGGTACGGCCGCTGGATTTCTCCTGGAACCCGGAACAAGTGGGGGCAAAAAAAAGAATTCAATATCCCAATACTGAGAAAGGAAATGCTCTTTCCCCAAACCAGACCCCCCCAGGGCTAACCCTTACTAGCCCCCCCATACAAAGAACAGATGCACCATTAGTATCCAGGCCAGACACTCCCATCCCCAGGGCAAATGTTCAGATTTATTTTGGCCGCACAGGGAAGGTGTGAGCTGTCTTTCCACCCCGGCGCATGTTGCCAAGAGCGGTGGGGCCTGGAAGGTGGCCCAGTCTTGGCTCGTATCCATAGAAGGGCTGTGGGGTCGAAGTTACCTGAACCTCCACCACATGGATGGAGTCCCAACATCCCTTGATCTTCTTGGAGCCGTCTCCAGCTTTCTTGATGAGGATCACTCCTGCAAAGCCGTGGTCCAGGTCCCAGAGATACACGGAGGAGACGCCTCCTTCGAAATACCTGCCGGGGGACACACATCAGACAGAACACATCACAAACCTAAACAAAGCGGCTCCAGATATGACCCCTACAGAACAGCGCTAAGGCAGGGGCGACATGGAGGTCAGTAAATGGAGCGCTGGCACCTATGAAGGGCTCTGCACATCTCTCCTTTGACCCCCAAAAGATATCGCAGGAACTGACCCCCCTGCAGCTAACAGGGTGCAGAAAGAGCCCCACAGCATGGTCCCCGGCAGCCGCTCGCACCGCTCCATCTGCCGGACCCGCCGCACACCATTACCAGCCGGAGCAGCTGGGACCCGATCCTCCTACCTACAACGGCAGCTTTTGATCATAAAAAATAAGTTGAAAGGAGCAGGCCTGAGGACGGGGGGGCTGAAGGGAAGGGGCAATAACATTTTAGTTTTGATGTGGTTGGGCCCGACGCGTTTTTACATAACTGCCTTTCCGGGGTATTTGAAGAATGTGCTAAAAACGATGCCTGAAACCACAGAGCCCCAGGGGGAGCAGACCTGGACAGCTGCCTAGCGGCAAACGCACGGCAGGAGCTCATAAAACCCTTCAGGCCAGGAGCAACAAACTGCCCCCCGTTCCCTGCCTTCAGCTGAGTTATTGCACCCCTTTTGACGAGCGTGTGTTATTATTAGTTTTTATCGAGGGTTAATTACCCAGCTTAAAGCCCAGCATTTGGAAGACATTACTTGGACGATAATTACACAAAACACCTAATGTGTCACGGGGTCACCGGCATCTCCTGTAAATAATCAATCACCTGTCCCCTCTCCTACAGCCACGGCAGCGCCAACCGCCGCAGAGGCAGCGCCAACCGCCGCAGAGGCAGCGCCAACCGCCGCAGAGGCAGCGCCAACCGCCGCAGAGGCAGCGCCAACCGCCGCAGAGGCAGCGCCAACCGTCGCAGAGGCAGCGCCAACCGCACACACACCTTTTGTACTAATTTCCCCTCGTTCCATCAGATGTCGGGGTTCACAAGCCCCTTTAAGTTAACGAGGTGTCTTTTTCCTCCATAGCCCTAAAGCTTGGTGGTATGAGGGATATATTTTAGTAACCGGTTATTTTGGTGCTCCTATAGACCACAAAACAAATCAGGCACCAACATTTACTGGGTGCAGACAAGGAATCTCCCCCGTGCCGCACGCTCCGTATGTCTGATCACGCCACGGCTGTCCTAAAAGAACCCAAACCTTAAATAAAAGGAATGGTGGTGGGAGCCGTCCGCCATTCTCCACATAGGATGATTATTCATCGTCCTCGGAGCGGAGCGCTCCAATACCTTTCCCTAAATAGTAATCTATGACTAAGAGCGAAGAATAAAAATAAAGAATTCTCACTCGCAGCCCAAAACCACAAGAAGGAAATATCGCGTCAGCCATCGCAGAGCAGAGACAATAAATATTTTATCACCAAGACAAATATCGGACGCTGTTCCAAAGCAAAGAGAGAAAGGATGAGACAGATGAGGCCGGTGCTGTAACCCACGGAGTACTTTCCGCTCGCCCTCTGATCACCGCTTCCACGCACACAGAGAGCGCAATGTAATCGCAGCTGCTTCTAACCACAAGGTAACTGGCACGGCCGGACGTGGCGCCAGAGCCCTTCTGACAGGTACCCGGAGGGGGAAACTACCCCGGCCGCGCAGGTGCAGCTCCCAGAGCCGGCACGCCAAGCTTTCCATGTAAGAGAAGATCTCGCGCCAGCTGCCCCGAGTCCAGCAAACATCTGCACATCGGAGCCTGGCCGGGAGCTCGGGGAGAAACCCGATCAGGATGTTCTGTGTGCTGCTCCACACCGTGCCAAATCCTCGCACATCCGCGGACACGGCGCTCGGCTCGGTAAATACGCGCGCACGCAGAGAGGAGATGGCCGGGCTGTGTCTGTTATCAATAAACCTCGCTGCAAACCACGCAATCTGCAACGTCTTTCACCGAGCGTTTTACTGCCCTACACGGTACGGAGATAAACACCGCGAGAATCACCCCAGACGTTGCTAAGAGCGCAGGTATCTAACCCACTGCTCAATAAAGCCGCAGGGGAGTGTGTGACGACCTCACGATGACATCACACTTTCCAAATTTAGCTGCCCATGAAGTAAGAAGCATCACTTACAGATCCCGGTACTGATCGAAGGCATTGTTGGCCTCCACTTCCAGCTTGCGCAGACGGGCAGATGGCATGGCACCATCTTCCAAGGGAGGGTCGTACTTATTACTCCACGGTGACCTGGGGGGCAAGAGGGAAGGAAAGCTGCTTAGAAAGCATTCAATCAAACGGGGAGCAGACGGCTTTGGAAATCTCGTTTCAGAAACACGGACAACGTTCCATCGAGTTACCTGTAGGAGTCGCCATCTCTGTTATAATCACAAAGCAGGTAGTCCTTCCCGACAACTTTGTCCCGAGCGATTTTCAGAGGCTGATCCACAGAGGACAGGAGATCTTCACATAGGCTGGGCACCTGGGCAAGAGACAGAGTGCTTCACGCTCACTAAGGTGCCACCCACCAAAAACCCTTTCACAGTCACTCCGTGGGGCATTTAAAAAAAGCTTAACCCTTTAAAGAGCAGCTTTGTGGGAGAAGGATCAGACATCGACTACATTCAAGCTCAGGCAGGGTTGACAATAAGCCAAGTTTCGGCAGCTAATGGTAAAATATGTGTGTGAGATACGTGTTTAGGAGCCGTGGTGAGAGTATCTGATGGCTGGTAGAGGGACAAACGATCGCAGCAAGGTGCCACGGACCGGATGTAAAGCGTCCCGGCGGTTTAGGAAATAGATACTCATGCATGAGCGGGCGAGATAAGGTCCAAGCGTCACTCCCGTGTAAAACTATAGACTATCAGGAGTAGAGCGAAGACGGAAGGCTGTGCCGGGCGAGGAGGGGTAGGATGCCATAATGCGAGCTTTAGAAAGTCTTCAGGGGACATTCGAGGAGGGCCAACACAAAGAGGACAAATTGAAAGAAGTTAATGAGATTCCGATAGTGGTCTGCGGAACAAGGTTCCTCTTGTCAAACCTTCCACAGCGGCTCCCCCCGTCACCCGGCCCGGTATCTGTACAGAACTTAATTAAGTTAACCCACTCCACACCTGCGACACAAGACTAGAGGTCTTTGTCTGGCCAGAAACCAGATACCTGCAGGGGTGGCCGGCTGGAAGCACGGGACAGGCCACGGGCTGACAGGTGGGAGGTAAGGGCCGGGGATCGGCTTACACCCCACTCAGAACCTCCTTTCATTCTTATCCTCGTTCTTGAGTTAGGCTTCCCTCCAAGAGCGTTTAGCGAGTCTACTGGGTAGCATTGTGTAACCTGCAACCCCACTCAACAGAACGGGGGACTAATTGCTTCTGCCCGACACAGGCGGACATCGTCCCGCAGGACCCGATCCAGGACAGGGGAGGTCTGGAAAATAGGTTCCAATACGAAGCATGCGAGCGCGCCATGGAGAGCAGCAGGAACTCCTCCAGACACTTAAAAGCCTCCTGGCGCCCGAGCTGTACATCACGTACAACAGAAAACACTTCGGTTCCTAGAAGACACTCATGTGAGTGAGCGACTTGGCTGAGCATTACTCGTGGATCACGGGATATGTGACTGATGGGTCTCTTAATGCGCTCTAATTACTGGCGCTCTAACTAAAAGAAATAGACAAGGGAAAGCATAGCCCCTGCGTTCTCTGCTAACGAGGGCAACCAGGCCGGGATTAGGAGGTCCAGCACTGGGTGGAACGTCGCCCGCCGTTCACAATGGCTCTCGCTTCATTAATTGCCAAGAGCTCGTTTGCAGAAAACACACAAGCGAAGGCCACAACCTCAGCGGGACGGGGGGGACGGGGGGGACATCGGAAGTTCAAGTTCTTCTGTAACAAAGCCCACCGCAGACCCAGCCCACCCTTACCAGGTCAATGAGGTCGCTGAGGTTCTTCTCGATCTGTTGGGGAGGGAGACGCCTCATCAGGTCCAAGGCACAGTCCAGCTGTTGGTCACTCTGTAACATCGAAAGAGAAGAGAGCTCATCTAGCGACCAAATAATAATAACGATGTCCGACAGTCGCCAAGTACACGGGCCGGGTAAAGGTTCAGGAAACGGCGACGGCCCCATCTTTGGCCCCGGGGTCCCGTAGAATTAAATAACACAACCAGATCAACAAATGGTTTCAAGAGATCAGAAGGATCTCGCCGCAGGTCACAGGGAAGCAGGCGAGCTACCGGATCCCCGGCGATGTGATGTGAGCTCGCATTGGGATTCTACAGAATCTCCTCCTATATGTATTTGCCCCTTTCCCACCCCCTAACCCCGTTTAGTGAGCGCCGGCGTTGGCTCGGTAATCCTTGTGGGGTATCTAACCAGACCCCCCCCATCCTACTTGCATGCATGAAAAACATTCCCATTAACCCCAGTGTGAGCGCCTTCCTGTCATTCATTGGTTGCTTCCCTAAGGTACCTAACGTTTTAAATTTTGATCCAAAAAATGCTTTAAACACAGATATTGTACCGTCCCTTTAAACAGGTGAGTTTGTTACCCAACCGGGGTTAGCTTGGGTAACATTGTTTTAGTCCATGTGATTCCCCTAGGGGCAAATGACATCAATAATCTGGAATGGCGGTGGAATTTGTCATTGGCCGGCGTTCGATGACTTAACGGTTAAATTCTTCTGCCCAACGGCGGAGAATCGGGGCCTAGACCCGGACGGTGTGTTTTGGTCGGGGCAAGTGGGCTCGGAGCCAGAAAGGAAAAGGCTGCAGTTCTACCTTCTTCCAGCAGGGGGTTATTAGAGGACCCCATATTCCCGAACGCACCGTATGGATCAAATTTCTATAGTACGTTTAAATCAAGCCAAGGGGAAGGCGTGCCAATGCCCCCACCCCCCGCTCGGGAAGACACTCAGGTGCCGGCCCCCCGCAGCGAGAGACGCGGCCTTTCTAATTTTGTACATGCAATCGGAAACTGATTCTTATTTTATCCGCGGTGTCTCTGGAGACGGCGAGAGGTCGTGTGAATCTGAACGAGGGTCTCCTGGTGAAGACCCCGCGCCCGGGCGAGGAGCGTGGGAACCCGGGCAGCCGCGGCACGTCTGATTGGTGGAAAATACGTCTTCGCTATTCCTGCCCCGAGGGTTAAAATGCCGGGTGAACGTATAATTATTGCTCTGTACACCCAGAGATGTCGCAACAGGCAAGACCCCCTAAAGCCGCACTTTGATGTCTTTACAAGATAAAGAAACATTCAGAAACAACGTATCAAAGAGCACATGCCGTGAAACCCGTGACGACGGAGCCCGTGGCAGACGTAGAGCGCTTCACGCGAGGCCTCTGCGCCGCTAAACGCTTCGTCTCTCAGAAGCCTGAAACCCCGAGACGTAATTGTCGTTATTTTCCAGCCGGCTGGATAAAAACGCTTTCATCTTTGCAGACTGCCGTCTACTGCGAGATCAAAACACTTTCTGGTGTTCTTCCCTCACCCTTCATCGGGCTGATCTCTACGGGGTGACGTCCGTGACGCCATAATCTGTGCCCCGCGTGACTGCTGCCTGGGTGCGTTGTTACCCCCCCCCATCACAAACCCCCCCCCCCCATCGCAGATCTTTACAGCTATGGCGCCGGGTGCTCGGTAACCGCTAGGCGGCAACACGCCTGACGGCCGACACCAACGGACAGCCGGGTCTCCATCGGACGGCCTCTGCGCTCGACTCATGCCGTCAATGATGGGGGCTCCGGGCGTAACCCCAAAAACTAACCGCATGACCCCCGAGCAGCGCAGATGACGAGGAGGGGGGGTAGATTTAGTTCTGATTAAGATTAAGGCTGAGGAGATCGCTCAGGAACGGCGGGCAGTCCGCGCGCTAAAAGTGCGGCCCCTGCAACAGGACGGAGAATAAAGAGTCATTTCAGCGTTTTCTCCGCACCGAGTGAGACTCCCCGTACACGAGACAGAAATGCAAAGCGTGGTCAACTGTCATAAACAAGGAGCAGAGAGGGGCCGAGCGGGGGCCGGGAGAGAGTAAAATAAAGCCGCGTCCCGGTGAGTCACGCGGCACAGCTGTTCGGGGACGCAGGGGGACGCTAAATCAACTTCATTCCTTTACCGAGGGTCCCCAGAATCCCCCCGCACGGACCCTGTGCACATCCTAAAGCCATTACACGGCCCGTGTTTATCTTGCTGACGGGATGTTTACATGTCCCCGGCATCTTTTTTTTTCCTCCCCTTGTTAAAAGGCAGAAGGGAAATCTTATGTTCCTTTCATCCGATGCCAAAAATCTCATCCGTGATGCGGTCGGCCGGACGCTGCGAGCGCTAGGAGTCTTGGAAGGGGGGGGGCTGCGGCCGGCCCGCAACGTGTCCTGCTCATCATCAGCAGCTGGGATTCATTGGCGGGTGACGTCCAACCATTCCATCTCCCCTCTGCCCCCGTATGCAAATTAACTGATGGGGGGAGCGTGCATTCCTCTACACAAGAGGGGTTAATAGATAAGTGCACGTGCCTATTGGTCACAACATCACGCTATCACCACCCAGGTCTTTAAGACCAATAGGAAAATGTAACACTAACAGAACACAGCGCGATAATAACCGCCGTTTAGTCGCTCGGGCCTCATATTCTTTACTCTTTTGCCTCCCCAAGTTTGTGGACTCCAAGTGCTAAACCTAGGACGGCGGCCGCGCTCTATATCTCCGCCGCGCTTCTCACACTCCCTTCATTCAAAGGGTCTGACAAAACTAGAACCGCCGGACCACTGGCTGAAGAGGGCTTGGCTAGTGAGCTTACAATCTAGAGGGCAGCAAAGATTTTTGGAAAAGAAGAGCAGAGAGAAGTCCAGGTGATGGGGACGCGGCTCGTAATACAGCGCCAGGCGAACCCCTACCTTTCCGGGAACGAGGGGCCGGCGCTAGGAGATGGGAAGAGAAGATACCCGGCCGGGCAGCGGACAAATCTCCCGCAAACCCAACAAATAACGGCGGTCTCCGGGCCGAAATAAAGAATATGGTCTTATCGACTGAACGGTTTCCTAAACCCTCCCACCGTCACGCCGAGGTTCAGAAATCTACCCCAGACCTTAACGTAAAAGAAGGTCGCAGCAGGGGTCTCACGCGTCTCCCCCACTCTAACCGTTTTATCATGAAAACGCGCTCTCGTAGGTGGCAATTGGCACAAAACGCTTTGTTTCCGGATTTATGACTGTTTATACAGTAACATAGCAACGGCGCGAGAAAAATGTTTTCGAGATGGGAATATGATTTCTCCTCCAAACTCACCTCGTGTCTCATGTGATGCAGAACCAACGGGAGCAGCCTCCCAGCAGAGGTGGTAGAGGGTAATACAGTGAGGGGTATTAAACATGCATGGGATAGACATACGGCTCCTGAATCTAAAACGAGACCGACGACTGATTAAGGTTTGAGTCGTTACAGCAGGAGAAACGGGCGACTAGACGGGGGCCGCCGGGGCCAGCTCTTGTAGAACTGTAACTCTCATGATGCTCAGCCATCCTGGCGCTCAGTAGCTGTGTACTGGTGTGTACTGGAGTGTACCGGTTATACGCCGGCTGAGCACCGCGGCAGCTTTGGACTCCATGCTGTTCCGAACCAATTTAATTTTTTCCCCTCTAACTCGGATTCAATAGAAAGAGCGCCAGCTGGACGCGGCACCAAAGAGGTTAATGAGGCTCGTCACTCTCAGCCGTAAAACGATTCAGGCTGGAATGCGCTGACGCAAAGGATGCCAGACACGGCCGGGTATCGGGTTCGGATCCCAGCTCCGCTCAGCAGCGAAAAGCCGAGGCGACACATTCCAAGGAACCGGCTCCAACCATCCTCACTCCCAGCACGCTCAGCCACGCAATCATGTACCCAACCAAAGCCGAGGCGACACATTCCAAGGAACCGGCTCCAACCATCGTCAATCCTCACCCCCAGCACGCTCAGCCACGCAATCATTTACCTAACTAAAGCCGAGGCGACACATTCCAAGGAACCGGCTCCAACCATCGGCAATCCTCATTCCCAGCACGCTCAGCCACGCAATCATTTACCTAACTAAAGCCGAGGCGACACATTCCAAGGAACCGGCTCCAACCATCCTCACTCCCAGCACGCTCAGCCACGCAATCATTTACCTAACTAAAGCCGAGGCGACACATTCCAAGGAACCGGCTCCAACCATCGGCAATCCTCACCCCCAGCACGCTCAGCCACGCAATCATTTACCTAACTAAAGCCGAGGCGACATTCCAAGGAACCGGCTCCAACCATCGGCAATCCTCACTCCCAGCAAGCTCAGCCATGCAATCATTTACCCAACCAAAGCCGAGCCGACACATTCCAAGGAACCGGCTCCAACCATCGGCAATCCTCATTCCCAGCACGCTCAGCCACGCAATCATTTACCTAACTAAAGCCGAGGCGACACATTCCAAGGAACCGGCTCCAACCATCGGCAATCCTCACTCCCAACACGCTCAGCCACGCAATCACGTACCCAACCAAAGCCGACGCAACACATTCCAAGGAACCGGCTCCAACCATCGGCAATCCTCACTCCCAACACGCTCAGCCATGCAATCATGTACCCAACCAAAGCTGAGGCGACACATTCCAAGGAACCGGGTCCAACCAACGACAATCCCCGTGGACTCCCACTCCCAGCACCCTCAGCCATGCCATCATTTACCCAACTAAAGCCGTCACGCGGGATATTGTTTTCAGTGACCATGAATTGAATGGCAGTCGGTGCCAACATTCGCATAATGACTGCCCTTATCCCCGCCCCCTCAACACTCCCAACACCAATCAGCTTCAACCAAAGGGGAGGAGCAATTTACTGGGCAGGCAAAATGCAGACCCAGGAAACAGGAAATTAAGACTGAGATTAGAATGAGGCGTGCTGAGCGCACACGGGAACAGACGACACGCGTGAGCCCGACGCACCAACCGCCGCCCCCCCGAGAATTACTAGCAGTCGATAATTATCCTTGGTGTTATTACACGGGGAGCCCCCTGCGCGCCCCTACAGCATGTATATGTAACACGCAGCGCTCTAAGAGACCGCACTGTGCGGGAAATGATCAGAAACGCGCAGCGCCGAGCACACTGACGGCGGGACTCTCCACTCGCCAGACCGGCTCCTTATCTCCCCATAAATACAACAAACAGCGGAGCAATAGCGGAAAGACGCGACCGGCGCGCTGGAAGCTGCGGTCACCGACCGCCCGGGGTCTGGGAAGCGGATTCCTCGCGACGAGGTTCTAACGTGTCCGGATCCGCTCTCCGGGGTAACCGCGCGTTTCATCAATCCCTGCCTGCGACAACCTGTCCGCCGGGCCGTCACTCGCTGCCGCTCCGTTTCACTTACACCGGGAAATACCGTCTAATAGAGCGCATCCCTCCATCCCCAGAATACCGTCTAATAGAGCGCATCCCTCTATCCCCAGAATACCGTCTAATAGAGCGCATCCCTCCATCCCCAGAATACCGTCTAATAGAGCGCATCCCTCCATCCCCAGAATACCGTCTAATAGAGCGCATCCCTCCATCCCCAGAATACCGTCTAATAGAGCGCATCCCTCCATCCCCAGAATACCGTCTAATAGAGCGCATCCCTCTATCCCCAGAATACCGTCTAATAGAGCGCATCCCTCCATCCCCAGAATACCGTCTAATAGAGCGCATCCCTCCATCCCCAGAATACCGTCTAATAGAGCGCATCCCTCCATCCCCAGAATACCGTCTAATAGAGCGCATCCCTCTATCCCCAGAATACCGTCTAATAGAGCGCATCCCTCCATCCCCAGAATACCGTCTAATAGAGCGCATCCCTCTATCCCCAGAATACCGTCTAATAGAGCGCATCCCTCTATCCCCAGAATACCGTCTAATAGAGCGCATCCCTCTATCCCCAGAATACCGTCTAATAGAGCGCATCCCTCTATCCCCAGAATACCGTCTAATAGAGCGCATCCCTCTATCCCCAGAATACCGTCTAATAGAGCGCATCCCTCTATCGCCAGAATACCGTCTAATAGAGCGCATCCCTCTATCCCCAGAATACCGTCTAATAGAGCGCATCCCTCTATCCCCAGAATACCGTCTAATAGAGCGCATCCCTCTATCGCCAGAATACCGTCTAATAGAGCGCATCCCTCTATCCCCTGAATACCGTCTAATAGAGCGCATCCCTCTATCCCCAGAATACCGTCTAATAGAGCGCATCCCTCTATCCCCAGAATACCGTCTAATAGAGCGCATCCCTCTATCCCCAGAATACCGTCTAATAGAGCGCATCCCTCTATCCCCAGAATACCGTCTAATAGAGCGCATCCCTCTATCCCCAGAATACCGTCTAATAGAGCGCATCCCTCCATCCCCAGAATACCGTCTAATAGAGCGCATCCCTCTATCCCCAGAATACCGTCTAATAGAGCGCATCCCTCTATCCCCAGAATACCGTCTAATAGAGCGCATCCCTCTATCCCCAGAATACCGTCTAATAGAGCGCATCCCTCTATCCCCAGAATACCGTCTAATAGAGCGCATCCCTCCATCCCCAGAATACCGTCTAATAGAGCGCATCCCTCTATCCCCAGAATACCGTCTAATAGAGCGCATCCCTCTATCCCCAGAATACCGTCTAATAGAGCGCATCCCTCCATCCCCGGAATACCGTCTAATAGAGCGCATCCCTCCATCCCCAGAATACCGTCTAATAGAGCGCATCCCTCTATCCCCGGGGCGAGTGTTTGGGGAGCTGCAGGACACATCAGTGCCGAGTACATGAACAGGTTAGGTTCTGTAAGTAGCCGAGTCAGCAGAACTAATTAGCGACTCGGACTCTCTGCTTGAAACGTCCCGACAGCCAGGAGGAAGTGCAGGGCAGGGAGCGGCGGCACAAAATTGAGCAACGGAGCAGAGCGCGGCTCAGCACTTCCTGCCAGAACGCCCTGCTGCGCTTACCGGAACTGTAATAACCACGCCGTGCAACACACTCAACCACACACACACCGGTACCGGTACCGGACGGCACCAGACAGAGCCCACACACCCACACCGAACAATGCCGGGGGCTGCCACCAAACCTGTTCTGATCCCGTGTCACATGTATTTACTTTACACGCGAAGATAAAGACTTCCTGCAGCTACGGATTCAGCAGAAACGCTGTTAAAAAAACGTTATTGGTGACTCTGCGCACCGGCGCGTTCCACTCACACTCCGGGCTCCCCGGGCGTCCGGCTAATAGCGGTAATTAATAATATGACCTCATCTATATGTTTTTATACACGGTGACATCATCTATATGTTATTACACGCGGTGACCTCATCTGGCTTCGCTCGCCCAGTGAACCCGGCGACCGCCTCTGTCCAGCTTCCCCTTAACGTGGGTTTTGCCCTCCTGGTGCTAGTCTGGGGGCAGACATGTGAATGGATTACCACGCAAAGGATCCAACGGCCCTTCCCACACCAATGACCCCACGTACCTCCTAACTGCCCCATGTAAGAATTCTGCACCCACCCTCCAGTCACACCCTTCCTGGGCGCAGCCGGGGACTCCTGGGTCTCAGGGCGTGGAGCTCCAGCACTACACCCTCTCTCCCCGCTCCACCACCATGAATACCAGCACTGCAGCGACATAGGCCGTGGAGAAGTACAAACACTGAATGGTAACTGTAATACCCCAGACTGTGTACATCAACAGGTGTGTGACATCCTACCACAGCGAGGGGTATTATATAAATACCCCTCCTGTGGCCATCTCTGGCTCTCTATGTAGCACTGAGCGCGTGTGGCCGTCTCTGGCTCTCTATGTAGCACTGAGCGCGCGTGGCCGTCTCTGGCTCTCTATGTAGCACTGAGCGCGCGTGGCCGTCTCTGGCTCTCTATGTAGCACTGAGCGCGCGTGGCCGTCTCTGGCTCTCTATGTAGCACTGAGCGCGCGTGGCCGTCTCTGGCTCTCTATGTAGCACTGAGTGCGCGTGGCCGTCTCTGGCTCTCTATGTAGCACTGAGCGCGCGTGGCCGTCTCTGGCTCTCTATGTAGCACTGAGCGCGCGTGGCCGTCTCTGGCTCTCTATGTAGCACTGAGCGCGCGTGGCCGTCTCTGGCTCTCTATGTAGCACTGAGCGCGCGTGGCCGTCTCTGGCTCTCTATGTAGCACTGAGCGCGCGTGGCCGTCTCTGGCTCTCTATGTAGCACTGAGTGCGCGTGGCCGTCTCTGGCTCTCTATGTAGCACTGAGCGCGCGTGGCCGTCTCTGGCTCTCTATGTAGCACTGAGCGCGCGTGGCCGTCTCCCTCTTTTTACATAGAACAGAGTGTGGGTGCCTATATCGCTAAAGAACTGAATGCAATTTGTTTTCTCTCCGGGTATACAGATAGAGAATATATCAGAGTGTGAGTAGCTGTCTCTCTATACACATATTATATATATATATATAGCAAAGAGTGCAAGCGTCTGTCACACACACTACATTTAGTAACGAGGGCTGAGGGCAAGTGGCGGTCTCTCTCTCTCTCTCTCATATATACGTGTGTGTCTATCTGTGAAAGGCTTTCACTCACTATAGCATTAAGTACTAGTGGCGCTCTCTCTCTCTGAGTGAGTCTCTGTCCCCCCCAACTAGCACTCTGTCTCTTCCCTCCAGCACTGACTGTGACTCTCTCTTCCCTCCAGCACTGACTGTGACTCTCTCTTCCCTCCAGCACTGACTGTGACTGTCTCTTCCCTCCAGCACTGACTGTGACTGTCTCTTCCCTCCAGCACTGACTGTGACTGGCTACACTATAAGGCCGCTCACACCCAGGTCGTCCTGTAACCCCCTAGAGGCCCCCAACTCCACCTGACGTCAACGAGAGCCGATGTGACGTCACGGCAGCCCTCCAAGGTGCGCCATGCAGATAAACATGGGTAGGGGAATGACGGGGCCCCCGGGACCCCTAGCGACCCAATATGCTTTTGTACCCTCCCCCCCGGTTACCATGGCTGCGGTGGGTGCGGGCCGGCTGTGGAAGGCGGGGCTGCGCTCCGGTTCTGCTCCGGTTCGGTGTCGCTTTGCCCCGTAGGCCCGGTAGCGCCTCCACTTCCTCAGGACCTAGGAGTGAACATCCGGGTCAGCAGATCCCGGAGCCCAGGACACGCCTCCCGCACTGTCCGACCACCAATCAGAGAGCAGCCTTCCAGCCATCACCAAGTATGGAGAGCGCGAGACGAGCGCGGAGAGGGGCGGGGTCCGGGAAGCTGGGCGGGGACAATGAATGACTGACAGGTGACTGACAGCGCCTGAATACTTTGAAACATTAGCACAAGCCTTCCTCTGTTATAACGAACGTGTATCCGGCGAGCAATCAGCGATCACCAACCAACCAGCAACCAATAGAAAGCAACCACTGATCACCAATCAATCAGCAACCGATAGAAAAAAAACTGATCACCAATCAATCAGCAACCGGGGATCACTAATCAAAAAGCAACCAATAGAAAATAACCAGTGATCACTAATCAATCAGCAACCAATAGAAAACAACCACTGATCACCAATCAATCAGCAACCTATAGAAAATAAAATGATCACCAATCAATCAGCAACCGGTGATCACTAATCAATCAGCAACCAATAGAAAGCAATAAGCAAGCAATAGGACAGCAATCTAAACATAAGCAGTGTGTGCGACTGTGTGTGGCAGCATGCGTGTGCGACTGTGTGTGGCAGCGTGCGTGTGTGACTGTGTGTGGCAGCGTGCGTGTGCGGCAGTGTGTGTGACACTAGGTGTGAGACTGACAACGTGTGTGGCGTTGTGTGTAATGCACAATAACCATTTGGCCACGTGATAATGCATGTAATTGATGGGCTATGTTACACATCAATGCATGTATAACCTTAACATGATATCACGCCAGCAACATGCAATGCGTGTCAGAGCACGACGTGACATCTCTATAAAGAAATACAGCGCATGGATGCAACTGTAAACCAGGCCCATTTCACGTGTTGCGTGTAGGACGGGTAGCGTGTAGTCTGACACCAGATCCCAGAGACAATGGAGTTTGTAGTCCAAGGTGATCCCTTATATTGGGCCAACACGTTTACCCCGACCCACAAGGGATGGAGAGCTGTCGGAGCGTGCGGGTATATACGGCAGGGAGCGCGCGGGTATATATGGCAGGGAGCGCGCGGGTATATATGGCAGGGAGCGCGCGGGTACATACGGCAGGGAGCGCGCGGGTATATATGGCAGGGAGCGCGCGGGTATATACGGCAGGAAGCGCGCGGGTATATATACAGCAGAGAGCGCGCGGGTATATACGGCAGGGGGCACGCGGGTATATATACGGCAGGGAGCGCGCGGGTATATACGGCAGGGAGAGCGCGGGTATATACGGCAGGGGGCACGCGGGTATATACGGCAGGGGGCACGCGGGTATATACGGCAGGGAGAGCGCGGGTATATACGGCAGGGGGTGCGCGGGTATATACGGCAGGGGGCACGCGGGTATATACGGCAGGGAGAGCGCGGGTATATACGGCAGGGGGCGCGCGGGTATATACGGCAGGGAGAGCGCGGGTATATACGGCAGGGGGCGCGCGGGTATATACGGCAGGGGGCGCGCGGGTATATACGGCAGGGAGAGCGCGGGTATATACGGCAGGGGGCACGCGGGTATATACGCCGGGGAGTGCGCGGGTATATACGGCAGGGGGCGCGCGGGTATATACGGCGGGGAGTGCGTGGGTATATACGGCAGGGGGCGCGCGGGTATATACGGCAGGGGGCGCGCGGGTATACACGGCAGGGAGAGCGCGGGTATATACGGCAGGGGGCGCGCGGGTATATACGGCAGGGGGCACGCGGGTATATACGGCGGGGAGTGCGTGGGTATATACGGCAGGGGGCGCGCGGGTATATATACGGCAGGGGGCGCGCGGGTATACACGGCGGGGAGCCCTCAGTTGCCCCGTTGCATTATTTCAATTCTCGTATGATCTAAATGTGACTTTTTGCTGCCATGTTTCTCCTTCACGATTATAAATATTAATTATTACATACGTTCTCATATCCTTCCTTCATTCTAGATTTTCTGAGAGGGTAGTAGACTAATGGAACAGCCTCCCAGCAGAAGTGGTAGAGGGTAATACAGCGTTGGTATTAAACATGCATTGGTTAGACATACGGCTCCTGAATCTAAGACAAGGCCAACGACTGATTTGGTCTCGGATTCTGGAGCCGTACCTAGGCATGTTTACATTTCTTCACCCTTAGACGCTACTATTGTGAAGGACCTTCAGATTGAAGCCCCAGTAACCATATTTTAGATGTAAAGTGAGGGCCCCGCATTTGGGCCCTAAAAGAGCCTCAGGATATTATAAAGTGATGGGGAGATGGTTGGATGTCCAGCTGTTGTCCCTGGAGCATCTCTTTAGCTTCTTCCTAGTTATGGTCCTCCAGCTGCGTCCAGACTCCGGGACTTAGTCCTCCAGTTGCGTCCCGACTGCCAGACATGGTCCACCAGCTGCCTCCAGGACTTGGTGAACCAAGTCCTAGAGTCCGGACGCAGCTGGTGAACCAAGTCCTAGAGTCTGGACGCAGCTGGTGAACCAAGTCCTAGAGTCCGGACGCAGCTGGTGGACCAAGTCCTAGAGTCCGGACGCAGCTGGTGAACCAAGTCCTAGAGTCTGGACGCAGCTGGTGGACCAAGTCCTGGAGTCCGAACGCAACTGGTGGACCAAGTTCTAGACACCTGGACATGGTCCTCCAGCTATGTCCGGACTTGGTCCTCTAGCTGCATCTGGATTCAGCTCCTTCGGCGTCGGGTGCCTGGAGTCCTGGATCACCCTGCCCTCGGCTGCCTCCCCGTCCACCTGTAACCTCCAACGACTTTTCTCCTGTTTGGCTAGTAGTCCCAACAGTGGGAACCATGCTGTGCTGACCAGTTGCCTGTGACAACAAGTTACATGGTCAGGATGTGACCCGGCCACGTTGTGGTTGCCATCAGGCAATATTATTTATTACTTTTTTATGTCGTTATTCAGTTAATTACAAATCATATCCATTACAAATTCATATAAATAAAATTAATAATACTAATTGGTTTACATAATTCCACAGAATCTTTAGGAATAATACATGTTTTCTGTGAGTTATATGGACCCTTTGACACTTTGTCACGTGCAATAAAGTTATTGATATTTCAGCTTCCAAGCCGCTCCCAAGGTTAGGGTCTCGTGGTACGGGTAACCTTGGCTACCGGAGGAAGCTGCAGCACGCATTCTCGCGAGAGCTGAGCTGTATGCACGCGCTGCGGATCAGTGATCTCGCGAGATCCGCCTTGACCTCGCTCTGCACTAGGTGAACATGTCGGATTCGGAGCTCGGGAGGAAGTGGGACCGGTGTCTGGCCGACTCAGCCGTCAAATTCGGTAATGTTAGGGGGCAGGCGGGATTTATACTCGGGCTGCACTGGGTAAATATCCAAACACGTTGGAGTCCGGCGTCAGGGAGGGAGGTGTGACAGGTGTGCGCTGCTGCAGCTAGGCCAAGGGGCAGACAGGTATCGGGGAGCTCACAGGCAGTTTACAGGGGTATTCCTACTGAATGTGCCACCTTGGGGCGAGGAATGGAGGGCAAGTACAGTGTGAAGAAAGGAGGAATGGAGGGCAAGTACAGTGGGAGGAATGGGGGCAAGTACAATGTCAGGGAAGGAGTCATGATGACAAGTACAGTGTCAGGAAAGGAGTCATGATGACAAGTACAGTGTCAGGAAAGGAGGAATGGGGACAAGTACAGGCTCAGGGTGTAGACGCCAGGGAAAGCAGAGTCATCTCTTCTAAGTTTGCTGTATCCAGGACCCTCAGGGTGGCACAGGTCAGTGGTGGAGGGAAACCGCAGGTGGAAGGTCAGGGGTCAGACAGACTCGGGCATTGTGGCGGAGAGGAGTTAGTGAGTTACCGGGAGTTTACGTGTCGCCTAGAGACTCCAAAGTAACCTTCTTTAAAAGTTTTTTTGATGTGTGGTTTGCATGGCTTGGAGCTCTACGGTCTTACGGTGCCGTACGCTGCCTCCTCGTTGCCAAAACGCCCCCTGCTTATCTCTGCCGTTAAAAACTCATGACCCTCAACCTTGTTTGGTGGGCTTGTTAATTTGGCTAACATCTCGTTGACACAGAAACACGCCACGGATTACCGGGGGGCAAAAGTAACGCTGATGAATGAAATAATTATTTATTGATAAAGCACCACCATATTCCGCAGCGCTGTACAATAGGTAACCGGGACAAGCAGTGCGTTAAAATGTTCATTAACAGGAAGAAACGTTAAGGGGAGTCCTGCTCAACGAGGAGCTTTGGCGACCTCCTGAAGTTCTGTCTCAAGTGCTTGTTTGGAGATGACCGGTGCGATCAGCACAGCCACGGACGACGGTAACGGGGCGACGACGTCAATTACCCCGCGGACCAACGGGAAAGGAGCAGCGCTCCATGCGCTCAGATCTCCGGAAGATGGATGATATATTCTTAGGGCTGGGAGAATATATCGCTTTCTGGTAGATACTTAATGGAAGGACGGAGAAGACCGCTGCACAGTAAGCCTCTTACGCCTTATGTTATTTATCTATAGAATTAATAGACGTCACCAGAAGTTCAGTTTGGATTCCGGGATGTTCTCCCTACGAGAGATGGCGCATGCTGCAGGGTTTCCGGTCGGGTTCCGTACACACAGGGGCACCAGAACACCCCCGGAGAGCCGGTTCTGGAGAGGGGATTCAAGATGTGCGGAACCATCATTAAGACCGAAGGCTGGCTGGTTGAAGACGTTGCTGATAGGGAGTACGCCTGCTCTGTGGCGGCATAGATGGAGGTACCCACAGCCGCTGCCGCACCGTCACGTTTACAGTCCACGGAGAAAACCTTTCTAGCGGTAGCAGAATTAACGACAGATGTCCTTCAGACTGAGTGGTCGTCGGGAGGAGGTGATACACGCAGGCACGGCCAAAGAGACTCTTTACAGCCGTATAATCCCGAGTAAAGAGAATAGAGCGAGAGAGATCTCTTTACTGTATGTGACAGAGCAGAAGGGGCATTGCGTGGGGGCGACCTATAGCAGGGGGAGCGTTGTATTGCTCCGTGGTCCGGCTTTAAGGACCCAGATGTGTCTGATCTCCTCGGCGGGGGGGGGGGGGGGTTGGTGAAACCGGCTCTGACTGTCTTTGAGATGAAAATCATCCTGTTGTTTCAGCTTTGGCCTTTTCAGAGGAGAAACATATGGGGGTCCCACATCTATTTTACTAAGACCCTCTTGGGCCATTAGATTCTGTGTAAAGTTTGGTCCTTACATCCCTCCATCGCCACTTTTTTTTCATTGGCAAGGCACAGATAAATAAGCCCCCTGCCCCCCCCCCAGGTCACTGATTGCCCTGCCCCGGGTAAGAAAAGCGGCATTTCGCACGCAGCGGATCTCCGTAATGATGGACTCTGGCATGTGGGGCGGATCAAAGGATCCCAGCTGGTGCTGAGCAGTCGCCTAAAACCATCATCTGTTTCTGTTTTGCTTTAACTTTGATTTCCTCGTTTCTTAATAAACAGTGAAAGTTCACTTATTTCCATTGAATCTTTAATCAGAATTCTGGATGGAAAGAAACGCGCATGCATCAGCAATGAGATAAGGAGAAGTTTCCCCTTCTGAAAAAGAAAAGGCAAGGGATTTGGGCTTTTCTTCCGGAGCTCAATCCGTACGTGGGGGGTATCGTGCGTTGGTCAAGAAATGGGGGTCTCTGGCTATTCCACAAATTCCACGATTCTTCATTTACAAAATGAAAATAGGAGTTTCTCATATATTATACACACACGCACACACAATATAAATATTGCGTGACGCGCTGCATAAATTGTTGGTGCTATACAAATGAAAGTTAGAAAAATAATATATATATATATATAGATATATATATGTATATGTGTATTAAAATACTTTGTGTGTGAGGGGAGTAGGAATTTCTGGCTGATGCTCGTTGTATTATTTATTATTTTTTATTATTATTTATACAGCAGCTGTTACGTTACCGTTTTATTTTATATCTCGTTATGTTTATGCAGTTTGTAGCCATATGTAACGTAATTATCTGGATCATAGAATGTTTTAGCGCTCTCTTCTGTGTGACGTCATGCTTCTGCTTTAACGACCGACCGGTAGGATAGTGAGGCAGGCTTCCATCTCCGAACGGGAGAAATCCCCCCCCCCCCCGTGGGAGACGGGACTCGGTGAAGAATCGCAGAGCGGGATAGCATTTTTCTGCATGGAAATCTTACGGTCTTGAGACGTCTTGCTGCGTCTGCTTCGCATAGACTCTAATTTCTGACCGTGAGCTTCGACCCTTTTAACCCTTTCATATTGGGTTTCAGGGCCACCTGATAATTAGCAGCGTGTCTTGAGCTATTTTCGTGCAGAACGGGCCAAACGTAGCCTCTCGGCAGAGACAGCTGCAGACCAGAGCAGATTCATCGTGAGGCTGAGTAACCAACAAACGTCTGGGGAGCTCAGCTGCAGAGGCTGTCCGTCCGGCGGCCCCCAGGTTCTCAGGGCTATGGGGTCGGCCTGCGTGGAGTCTCCGGCTGTGTTTAACACTTTCAGAGCCACCGGTTCCTAAACTCCTCCGAATCTCTAGAGAATATTAAGATTAATAATACTTTAAAGTGTTTGCTTGTGGATTTGCTGTAGATCTGGATTAACCTTCAGCGTGAATAAATGTGTAAACGGCCCGTAACTCTCGCTCTTAAACTAGTTACTGGTTCAAAGATATTGCACTGCTCGGGCCTAGGCTTCTAGTTTCCTGCTGTCGAGGACAGGTACAGGCGTGCCCTCAGATTCTCACCGCCGGCTAGTAAACGTATGTCACGGCCGACAAGAAGCGTGGCCGCCCGGAGACCTCTGGCCTCCACAGAATGCTTTTGGTTAAAAAACAGACTTTTCAAACGCAGTTGACCCACCGCGGCAGCGAGCCGCATCGTCTGAACTCTCATTAGAGTGCGCGAGTGTTTCTTGCCGCTTTTTATGAATGGCCTCGTCTCTTGAAATCATATGTCCGATTGAACACGCGTCGCGCATGCAAGCAACACGCGTGTTTAAAAAGCAGACTTTCTCTGCGGCACCCGCAGTTGCTTTCATGCAGGGCATTGTGGGAAGCGGTTTTAGAGAGCGGCCCGGTGGTTGGCACTTTCTGCGCACACACGTTTTCCAGATGTGAGACTTCTTCCCCGCGGGGAACAATATCCCTGTGTATTAGGATCCTGGCTGCGGCATATTCATTAGTCCTGGCATTTAACCCCTTCGCTTCCTGCCGGGGCCGACCCCACCTTATCGCTGTGTTCCCCTCCGTTATATATATATATGTATTTTTTTTTATTCTTTATTTTTTGGGGGGTTATTTTTTTTGTTTCACGGGGTCTTGTAACTTTGCTGGGAAGAGTTTGAAACCGGATGGAACTTTGTAGGCTTTGTAGCCATTCCAGATCCTAATTTATTTTCCGAAGTTTCATTAAATCTGCTTCACTATTTTTGGAAATAAATAGTCATTGAAGAAAGAGAGAGAAAAAAGAGAGAGAACCCGAGCCTTTTGCCAGAATTAAGACCTTTCTTTGTGCGTGGATTCCGGAAAAACAGCTGCCTGGAATTGGATAAAATTGGCAGTTAAATGAGTACAGAAAACTTTTCAACCTGCGCGCTTGTAGCTTGAAGTGGTCCTGAAACGTATAAAACGAGGCGCGGGCTGTGACACCTTATAAAATTAAGTAAATAAGTAATAACTCCTTCTACTTCCTGTCTGAGTTTTGGCTCCAATAACCCCGCTTTCTGGCTGCTAATTCTTATTTTCTGGACTGCTTCGAGAAGATCTTCTGCTGCTCCCTCCTTCCACGGCCGGTTCGGCGTCTCTCGGTCCTGCGCGCCCCCTGCGTTACCGCAGAACGGGGCAAATAAAAGGCTGGCGGGGAGCGTATTTCAGGGCGGACCCCGAGCGTTGAGAATTGTGAGATTTGGAAAATTTGAGAGCCCCCCCCCCCCCCGTTGAAAGGGTGATGGATTTGGGAAACGGTCTCTCTAGGATTGAGCGGCGGATACATTTATACGGAATGTCCTGTTTTTTAATAAAATGCTATTTTTCTTTGGATAGGGGTTTTGCCAAGTCCTGTTAGCAGCGCGCGACCTCAGGGCGTGACGGACTCGGCACGGAAACGCTAAGCTCTGCTCTTTCGCTGGCTCGAGGAGCGCGTTTTTGGCCGCTGCAGCCCTCTCCTTCGCACTGACTTTGGGACAGGTTCAGGTCATTGGGCTCTATTCACTAAACGGAGAGTTGTTTTACATGTATCTTTACATGATACTTTTGGCTGGCCCTGTGTAATGTATGATTAAATCAGTGATGTCTCCACACCTTTTACTTGTGATTTATACAGGGTAAGCGCAGCCTTTTATTGGTCCGTTACAGTGAACGACCGAGTTAAACCCCCCGTTTAGTGAATAAACCCCATTGAGTGTAGCGAATGTTTTATTCCTTTGTAGCTCTTGTTGGTTAGAACGTATCGGAGTAAATAATGATACTTTTAAATCCAGCGCTCACTGCCGACTATTCGCTATATTAAACGTCTGGGGGCTTCCCGGGGGAAGTATTTTACAGGTGGGTGGAGCATACCTAAAGTGGGTGGAGCTTGCAATATAAGCACATGGCATAAGCAGGAGTGGGTGGAACTATGATTAGACCCTTTTAAGAATCCGTCCTGAAGGCACTTAAAGGGTCCTGCGCAGACTAGGAGTCTCCTCCGTAACCCCGCGCACCCCGGTGCCAGCAGCTTGACGTTGATTTACGTGTTTACAGCGCGGACTCTCTGTGATCTCCTCTTGTTTTTATAGCTTTGTGTGTTTTTTCAGGGATATTACAAAAAAATAATCGACCGCAATTAGTCATTTCCCTCATTCCAGCCCCAGGCGGAGAAGCCGTAATGCATCTTTACTTTAAATGTTTAAAAAGGCTAAATCTTTGGTGCAGCTGCTTGATGCCCCGGCCGGGGGCCGCTCCGCGCCGTGGCCTGTAATTGTTTGCTTTGCGGAGCCGCATCAGCCGCGTATTTGTAATTATTTTGGGTTGTTTTGTTTGGAGATTACGTTCCTGGAGATTATCCAGATAAATGCTCTCCAGACACGCAGCTTCGCGGTCCCCGGGTTATTGCGTTCCCTTCCCCGGCTTATCTCCGTCCCGGCCGATAGAAACCCGATCCGCGCGGTAATCGGCTCGTCCATCTCGGCCCTTTTCTGTATTTATAGCCAAAACATGCTCAGTCTGACCGCGCCAAGCGTGCTTTCACGGCTGGGTGGCATGGACACTGTCCATAAGCCAGTATAGACAGGGCGAGCTGGCTGAAAAAGGGGAGCAATCCCCATGGCAACCAAAGAAAAGTCCCCGACCATCGCTCTGCTTTTTAACCATTTTCTTCAGAATTGCTCCCGATTTATCCTCTCCTCCGGCAGGCACAGATCGCCGCTGATACTTATTATCATTATTATAATATATTGTATTTATTTATAATTTGTTTTCTAAACAAGCCCTTTATGTTATGAAAATAAAACTCCTTTCTTCTATATGTTCCGGTATTCCGTTTTAACACTAACGTGATTGGACGAGCTATTTCGTGACACCGTTTCAGCCTCAAGCGATGGGTTAATGGGTATTATGAGGAATGGATGGATTTCTAGTCCTGATGCAATCATTTATAAGGTTTTGGGGTTTTTTGTGTGTTTTGTGAGCACAAGGCTTTTAAAATCATGGATTTGGGGAGGGGGGGATTTCTTCCTCGTTTAAGGATCTCCCAGCAGGCTGCCAAAGGGTTAACGGGCCCAGGCCAGCGGCCCCTGCAGACTCCCCCTGCGCAGGAAGCGGCCCGAGGTGAGATGAAACATATTAAATGGAAAAGGAAGGCTTGGCACGGGTAGTCTCGTGCCGGCGTGCCAATGTGCTGGAGTATTGTGCTCTTCTGCGCAGGATATATTTTCCATTTCCTACGGCACGAAAAGAGCCGGTTTTTTTATTTCGGCCCCTCGTTAAACGCTTTGCCGCGAGGCGACACGAGAGAACTGCTGGCAGGCGGCTCGCCGCAACGCGCATGGCCAAGCGGATAGGACCTGCGCTCGAGAAGAAGTGGGTGCTAGAAGAGCTTCAGCCCCTTCCCGAGTTGGGTTAACCCTTTAAATCCCATAAATGGAGACTCAGGAGCCTTAAGGTTCTCCATATACACAAGGGGTTCTTAAATGAAAGCTTCTAGAGCGCAAGCTCTTTGGACCAGAGCCCTCCTCACCCTGTGTACAGCGCTGCGGAGTATGATGGCGCTATATAATTATTATTTCTCCCCGTTAATGGAAGATGACCCGATCTGCCTATAGGAAGCGGAGCTGAGGGTCGGGACAGATGAGGGAATCCAGTTCGCGAGGCGTCGAATCCTCTGTAAACTTTGCAGGCTTTGCCGGTCTGTGTAGTAATTAAAACCTATTCCCAGAAAATGGGGAGGAAAAACACCCAAAACACGTGCAGAGGAGCCGGAAGTCTCCAGAACGGGATTATGGGACCTTGGCAGCGCTCTGTGTTTTTGTTAACTTGCCCAGCACCTCCGCGTTCAAAATACAAAAAAAAATGTATTTTACGAAGCTGAGAAGGGGCCGCCCGTCACGAGGCGTCGGGGCAGATAACATCAGAATGTGGACCTGGCCGCCGGCCCCCGGGAGCTGGCAGGGAGCGCGTCTACATCGCCCCGCGGCACGGGGGCTCCGCTACATCCCATAACCTCGTCTGTGCCCCGACGAGCATGCGCGTGTGTATATAATATATATATGGGGTGATATCCGTCTGCGTGTAATCAGAGGGCTTCTGGAGGCAGTCGTTTTCTGTGTGATTTGCAGAAGGGCCGGGTTTAGACCTTTTTTGTCCCGCGTTGGGGCACCGGAGGCTCGAGGCGTTTTGTTTGTTCTCGTTTTTTTTTCTTGTTCTCGTCCCATGAAATCCAGATGCTGTTTTTATGGCACGCAGACCTCCTCTCCTGTTATTTACGCTGCGATCTGTTCTTTCTCAGCAATGATACCAAATCTTCCTTTTTCAACATGTAGCCTTAAACGCCAAGCCCCCCCCCGCCGTATGCTTCCCGTCCCGCGTGCCCCGAGCCCAGGGACGGCCTAATCTCCCCCGCTCGTCCGCTGAGGGTTTGGGAATCTGGCCACTGATCTGTTGAGATGAGAGACAATTGGATTACCAGAGCAGCCTAATCCGTTATTAAATCTTTCTCGTGAATCGCAGCATCATCCTCCGGGGAGGAATTAGAACCTCCCTGCCTCGCGTTACATCGCACGTTAAAGATGATGTCACAGATGTTAAATAGCTTTTGCCTGGTTTTCCTTCCTGTGGCTTGGCTCTTTATTTGACCCTTATGGTGTCTCTAGTAGACTTCTGGTCCTCACATGGCTCAGCTTTTTGGGAGTCCACCCTCTTGAGGCTCTGGGCTCTAGCAGGTGACCCTCTTGTGGCTCAAGTCTCTGCAGGTGACCCTCTTGTGATTGAGCTGTGTGATATTCATCTCCCTGGCGGTTGACCCTCCCGTGGCTCAGGGTCTCTGTGGTTGACCCTCTTGTGGTTTGGCTCTCTGGCGGTTGACCCTCCCGTGGCTCGGGGTCTCTGTAGTTGACCCTCTTGTGGTGTGGCTCTCTGGCGGTTGATCCTCCCGTGGCTCGGGGTCTCTGTGGTTTACCCTCTTGTGGTGTGGCTCTCTGGCGGTTGACCCTCCCGTGGCTCGGGGTCTCTGTGGTTGAGCCTCCTGTGGTTTGGCTCTCTGGTGATTGACCTTCCCGTGGCTCAGGGTCTCTGTGGTTGACCCTCTCGGGGTCTCTGTGGTTGACCCTCTAGTGGTTTGGCTCTCTGGTGATTGACCTTCCCGTGGCTCAGGGTCTCTGTGGTTGACCCTCTCGGGGTCTCTGTAGTTGACCCTCTTGTGGTTTGGCTCTCTGGCGGTTGACCCTCCCGTGGCTCGGGGTCTCTGTGGTTGACCCTCTTGTGGTTTGGCTCTCTGGCGGTTGACCCTCCCGTGGCTCAGGGTCTCTGTAGTTGACCCTCCTGTGGTTTGGCTCTCTGGCGGTTGACCTTCCTGTGGCTCGGCTCTCCGTAGTGGATGTTCTTGTGGTTTGGCTCTCTGGCAGTTTATCCTCTCCACTGCACAGCTGAACCGCGCTGCCTAAAACAAAAGCCAAGCCTGTGCTGCTCTTTTGCTCGCCTCGTTGGTCCCCAAAGGGTTACGGCCGTGAAGCCGAGGCACCGGGCGCAGCGCGGGGTAACAGTATGCGGCATTCAGCGAGCCGTTCCTGGGTGGCCTTCGGTTTACCCAGCTGGCGTCGGGGAAGGGTTTTTATTTTCTCACCGCGGGGTTACTGAAGGGGTTTTGTATTCCTCCAGAAAACTGCCAGTTTATCCTCGCTCCCGGAGGTTGCCGCGCATGCGCAGGGGAGCTTCGCCGCTGCGGCCGGTAGATCGCCGGGAATAACCATCATATTCAGCGTGTGAGCGGCTCCGCGCATGTGCGAGGGCGCCCGTGTTTGAAGGAGCCGCGTGTTCAGGTGTCTCATTAGCATGGAGCCCAACGTTCCCCACATCCTGCGGAAGGTCCTGCGCGGGAACCCCCTGAACACACAGCCTTTGTCCCGTGAGCTCGCGTCGGATCAGCGCTGGAGAGTAAAATGTGGCCGGCAGATGCCGAGTTTGGCTTTATCTCTGAACCCGGGTGGGATGTTTTTCCTGACACTCTTTAGCCTGTTTTATTTTGTGGCCGGCATGGCGCACGCCGCACCCCCCCCCCTGCACAATCCTACGCGGGAAGCGATGGAATATTCCGGGGGGGGGTAAAGCCTCCGCGGTGATTTACATATTCATTAGAAAAGCGGCGAGACCCCCGCAGCAAATACGGGAAGATTGTTTCCAGAAGGTAACGCCGGGTTCAAGGAGAGGGAGACGGCTAATTAACGCGGGCCTCCGGGGGCCGAGGGGCCGGACGCCATGCAGGAATCAAAGAGTTAAAAATATATATAATTTAAGAATCCTACATGGAACACGGAAACCCCTCGACGGACCCCGGAAAAATTATTTTATCCCAATCTCTCCGATTTAGATTGCGAGCTCCCGGGAGCAGCGCTCTCTTCTCCTTCTGTGCCGGCGCTCTATCAATGAACGGAATGATATCCTGCAGCCAATAGGAAGCGGCGGTTCTGCGGCTCATTAAATAATGATGGGGGGGTGCCCGCTTTGAACGGTTAAAGGGTCCGCCGCAGGTTGTGATGCGTCTGTAGACCCCGTGGCGAGGTGCCCCACATGTGGCCAGATCTGCCCTCTGCCCCGTCGCACACATGCCCCCCTAGCCCCCCACGGCTGCTTTTAATCCCCCCGCCGGGGTTTTCCCATAAAACACTCCTGCAGACCGTCGCTCCCAGACGAGGAATGTCCTGCGCGGAGAGCGCTCCCCCGGGCTCTGTTCTCGGATATTTCTGGAGTCCGTGTCGGATTGCACGCGAAGCCGCGACGTGATAGGACAGGCGGATAGCAACCGCCCGGAAACGGGCACACGGCGGGTGATCCCGGTGCCTCTTCTTCGCTTTTCTGGGGTCTTGTGCTGAATTTGGGGGATTTGTGGTGATACGAGCCCGGTCCCCGCGCATGGGCGATGGAGAGACGTAATCTCTCCCCCTTTCACGGAGGAGCGCGGCTCGCCAGATACTAACGATCAGGAAAGATCGAGAGACCTCAGTGTGTCCGGCTCGGGGGAGAGAAGAGATGGGATGCAAGAGGGTGGTAGATAAGTGGAACAGCCTCCCAGCAGAAGTGGTATAGCAAGGGAATTTACATTTGGGTCTTTACAGCAGGAGAAAGGGGCGTCTAGACGGGCCGCTGGGGGGCCGATCTGTTTCCAGGTTTTGTGAATGTTCTGCCGCGGAGGTAGAATATGCTGCAAATTCTCATTTTCACCTTTAGTTAACCGTTTTACTACCATAGAGCTGGCAGGGCTTTTACCGTCCCCGCTAGCACTGCGCGGCCTATTAAGCAGTCATTACCTCCCCCTTATTACCCCGGCTTGGCACCCGCCGGCCCCCTTACCCCCAGCGATCTATCGATGGCCGAGCGGGTGATGCATGTGGTTTTGGCGCGAATTGGCAGAAAACGAGGCGTTTCCAAGCAAAGCGAGCGCTGCAGAGCGAGCCAGGCCCCACCGCGTACGCTCTGACCTAATCTCGCTGGCGGGGTATTCGCGCACGCACGTGGGGGGGTGGCATGTGGCAGGTTAATAGCGAGAAGTAAATGAAGCAGCCGCGCTCTGTTTTTTCAATTAAGCGTTTGAAGCCGTCACAGAGAAGGTGTAAAATTCTGCCCCCCCCCTCCCCGTCTCCCTCCCTCCCTCCCCGTCTCCTGCCTCTCCCTCCTCCTCCTGTGCTCCCCTCGCAGCCTGCGGCTCCCCTCTCTCCAGCCGGGCCTCTTGCGTTGCTTTTATGAGAAGACAAAGCCTTTCATGTTTTATTGTTGTGAGTTCAGGGCATTGCTGGAGGTGCGGCGCACGTTACTGAAAACAGGTGTGCGACGCGGCACGATCAGGTGACGGAGACCGCCACACGCCGGCGGGGGTCCGACCCCTGCTCTGCTGCCCCCCCCCGGCACTCACATAGTTAAGGATTTAGACCGTGCTTCCAGTGTAAACTCTGAAAACTCCCTTAAAATGACCCAAACGCTTTGTCCGCCCCATCAGCAGAGAAAGACGAACCCTTCTCGGAATCAATTATTGGCGGTTTATGCGAAACGCGTCGCCAACAAAATTACTCTGTGCTTTAAAATTGCTCTCTGCTTTTGGGGAGAAGGAGCAATTTTCAGCTCCCCCCCCCCGTCACCACCAGCGGGCAGCCATTCAGAAACTACAACTCCCATCATGCTTACAGTGTTCAGAGGCTTCCGAGGATTGTGGGAGTTGTAGTTCTCTGCATGCACACCTTCCATAGAAAAAAACCTGAAACTGAACTCTATTCAGTCTGACGCCCCCACTGTACTGAGTGGCTGAGAGTGCTGGGGGGGGGCACGTTCAGTTAACCCTGTGCGTTCCAAAGCCGGATCGGTTCCTTGGAGCCTCCGTGTCGAATCCCGTGCGGTTCCCGTAAGCGAGCCGTGTTTGGCCGGGGCCGCGGTCTCTGTGGCAGAATCACGTGCGCTCCGTTACGTGTCCGCGCAGGTCGGAGGGTTTAACCTGTAACTGGCCAAAGGGAATGAGAAGCGAGGGTTTAACCGTTTCAGTGCCAGAGTGGGGGCTTGGGAAAGGTCTGGAGTGGCGTTGGTTAGCTGGGAAGCTGCCGCCCGTCACACGCGGTCTCTTACCGACTGATAAGTAATGGGTTTTACAATTAAAGCTGTTTTAACCACCTGAGCGCATGCAGCGCAGGCCAGGCAGGCGATGCTCCGTACTAATTGCTGACGTTTCGTTGCAGGAGCTGGCCTTGGATTGGGGATCGTTTTTTCAGTGATCTTCTTTAAGAGTAAGTACCACCGAGTGATGGGGGTCTCCTGACGGTGATTCCTGGGGGTCTGTCCAGCTTGTCGATGTTACGGCACTTACCGCCCTGTACGTGGCGCGTTGCTCGTGGCTGGGATGCTAAGTCCTGGCTCACGCACCGAGCGCTTCGATTGGGTACAGACAGCTGATTCCAGATTCTCCTGCCGTCGGACCGCGTCGGGGAGAATCTCATGTTTATCGCCCGGCAGTCGGGTAAACGTCGCGCGTCACACGGAGGGGTCCCCGCGGCCTCCCGCTCGCGCATTGAGCTCCCCAACGCGTTCTTTTAGTCTTAGAGTCGCGAGAGAGGATTTGGGAGCGACTGCTTTAAAAGCACCGGCTTTATACAAATGAAACGATAAAAGCGGGTGTCAGAAGCTGCGAAGCGGCTCACGGATTGCGTGATCTCTCTCTGCTTGCAGGGAAGACGTGGCCCATCGCCTTCGCGTCAGGAATTGGCCTGGGCATGGCGTATTCCAACTGCCAGAACGACTTCCAGGCCCCCTACCTGCTCCATGGCAAGTTTGTCAAGGTAACGTAATCTTTTAATAATATGTTTATATATTATATATATATATATACCAAATGCAACCCTCACGGTATTGCCCTCTGCCACTTCTGCTGGGAGGCTGTTCCACTTGTCCACCACCCTCTCATTCAAGTAAAAGTTCCTTCCATCCCATCTCTGACCCTCTAGTGTTAGATTCCGAACTTAAACTCCCCTCTCCTGTCCTTTCATGCATTGAAGTGTTTGACTCTCTTCTGACTCTCTTCTGACTCTCTTCTGCTCCTCATATTGCTCCTTTAAGTCACCTGCGTTGTGTCCAGAGGCGCTGTGTGGGGGTAGAGACCCCAAACCTTCTTTCTTTTTACCCAAATAGTTTGTAATGAAGGTTTTGTGTGATGTGTGCCCAGGATACACAGGATCCAGATGTCTCATCCAGCTGCGCTCCGCTTGTACTCCCGGCCTCTGTTTCCTATTAAGCGTCTCTTCCAGCGAGGACGCGCAGCTCGGCTAACATGGCACCCGGCGCGCTCCGAAGCTTTAATAACCTAAGACCTACATGAGAACGCGGGGTGTTGGGAGCAGCCGGGGGCTGGGAACAGTTAAACCCCTAATTGCCTCCAAATGTGTTGTCGGGGTTAATGGCTCAGGGGCAGCTAACTGCCTAATTATTTAATGGCTGCCGGGGAGCCGCGTGGAAACTTAGTGCAGGATTTGGGCCGTTTGGACTTAAAGCGGCCGATTCCTCCGCTTATCGCTCCTGCGGAGTTAAACCAGCAGAAGTACACCCCCCAAGCGCTTGCTTGAGGAGACATTCGGCCCCCCGAGCCGGGGTCTGGTAATGAAACCCTTAGAAGAGACGGGCATTGAAACTTATCCATAAACCATAGACTTCTGCTAATACATTGGAGCTCCTCGCTTACGTTCCGCATGAGCCGGGATTCCATTGTATTGGGGGGGGGGCAGCTGGTGCCCCCTTTTTATATGTAAAGTAGGAAATATTTGCCAATTTAGGCAAATTGCCTTTATTTAGCAGTGACTGCAGCAGCAGGTAAATCCTCAAGCTGCACAAACAGGACAGCATTTAGTGAGTACGACGCGGCCTGGAGGACTGGGGGTTGGGAGCCCCCAATTTGGGGCATTAACGGTAACGATAACAATCCTTTGTGAGTGCGATGAATGGGTTAACCCCACTCCTTTGTGAGCGGCGCGGGTCGTTGAAGCTCGAGCTCCTAACTTTCGGTCCTTTCTTTGCAGGAACAATGATCGAGGGCCCTCGCAGAGAGCAGCTGTGGAGCCCCCCATCCGGGATCCGGCGCAGGCACGGCTCCGAGCCTCTCCGTGACTGCTTGCCGTGAAATCGCTGTCACTGGCCGCCGACCGCAAGCTCGCAGCTCCTCCTGTGTTTTGTATTTTCTGTCACAACCATTAAGAGAATAAAAAAAGAGGAAACCCACCGGATCGTGTGGCCGCGGCTTCCTTTTATCGGGCTTATACCTCCGTAGGAGATTCAGGGGATTAAGGAGTGCCGGGCCAGGGGCGGCGAGGTATACGCCAGCCAGTCGGCGACTAAAATGGGCCGTGGGGCCTAAATGCTGCTTACTACAGGAGCTGATGGTAGTGGCTTATTATTGAAAGGGTCCCGGGAATGACCCGGACCCCTAAACATGTTTCTTTTAAACACCCAGTGCCTGACTGGTCTCTCCGCCGATACCACCAACGCCACGTGACTCGGTCCTTCCGTTATGTCGTGGCTCACCTTGGACAGGTACGCGTGCAATAGGTGGATCGGGGCGGGATAAGGATTGAATGCGTTTCTACCTTATCACTCATAGTGGATAGATATATAGACACCGGGTTTACGCTCAGGGCCGTGGAATGATCACTTATGTTTTTTGTTTTTTTAAATAATATTTTGGTAATAAACCCGTTTAAAGCTCTCTCAGTTCCGTGGCTCGGCACCTGCCACAAGCCGGTACTCCGCAGCGCTGAAATGCCACAAATTCAAAGGTCGTTAACCGAGCAAAACATTTCCTCCAACCGGCCCGCGCTCCTTGGGGAAAAATCAGTCCATCCGACCGTCCGCCATTTAAAAAATAATCATAATAATAAAGAAAAAAACCCGTATTTGGCACTTTGAAGCTATTTGGTGTAAATATATATTTTTTATGCAGTCCTTGTAACTGAGATTGAACCGTATTAAAAAATATAACCAAGCCTAACCGGCCTAATATACAAGGACAGGCAGGCGGGGGGTGGGGTTATAAAGTTAGCAGCGTTCTGGTTGGTTGAAATTCTCTGTTGCCGTTGTATGTTTCAACACAGGACACTTCCTGTGGTCGGGTGGTATGTGAATGCCGGGTGTAATCTTTGCTTTATATATATATATATGTAGATTTATATCTATTTATATATAATTACGTGTGTAAGAATTTGGGATTTTGTAGCCTAAGTTTGAATTGGCGATTGGCACTTTGGTGTATTTGGTGGCCGTACCATTTCAGCTGGGAGGCAGACCACCCCCCGGCTTCACACAGTGGCCGGGACTCCTCGCGCGTCTCCCCTGCACCTCGTTGAAATACCGCATGTGTCTGACAGTTTTATCTGTCCTGAGAAAGGTAATAAAAAGAAAAGCTTCTGCTGGAAGGGGGAGACCCAAAAAAAAGAGTTTAATTTGTTTAAAATGTGTTTTCCGCATAAAAAAGTCAGGAGCGCTCCGCTCCCCGAGTCGAGGGCTTCGGTTTGATCCGTGTTCATTCATTGTAGCCGTAAATCTCTCTGCCTCTGCGCTGCCGGGGATCGGCTTTGAAGTCCGTGAGCCTAATACGCGGTTCCACAGCTCCAATTCCCGCAGCACAGAGTAAATCTGCCGAGAGATTTATTAAGGATCAGAGAAATTGCTCCAAGATGTCTCCCGGATGACGTGGGTTTATAGCACGGGGAATCCGACTAGAAGATCCTGCGCCAACTACCCCCTGAAAGCTTTTTACCCCTCCAAGACTTATCAGGGCTTCAAAAGCAACGAAAAGTAAGACTCAATTGGGCTTAAATTACAGGAATTTGGAACTGCGACCACTTTGATAATTTAATGAAAGGAGCAATGGAACGGCGGTACCCCGATACTCTGGGGCAGATCTCCCAATTTACCCCCTGCGCCCAGTCATCTCTGCCCCGCTATAATCTTAGGTCTTGTGGGTGGGGCATGGGTGTAACATGCTTGATAATGGGTTGGGCAAAGTGTGAGTGGGTGGAGCATAACTAGTGAAGCCCCATTTCTGTATTACCCCTACAAAATTGCCTTTGCACCCTCTGTAGCGGTACGGAGAATCCCGCCCTGCCCACGGGGCATTACTGATACCCGCAGGGCATTACTGATACCCGCATGGGGGTCAGCGGACCTACAATGTTTCTTTACACGCAAACGTTTACACACGTGTTACAACATTTCCAACTCTGTCAACCAACATTCTAAACTGGAATGCAGCGCAGCCAATAGGAGACAAGCTGGCAGCGATCCCATCTCCTATTGGCTGCCTCCCGTGCCTAATGTTAATTACAGTAAAGGTTAAGGTGACCCAAAGAGGGTTCGGGTTCGGTCCGCAGGATCTATACAGGGAAGGCATGTTTAAAGCTGACCCCCCCCCCCGGCACGCACAGAGTTAAGAGTGTCAGCTCTTGTGCAATGCCTGTCTCCCCGGGGTGGTGCACACCCAGTGCCCGTCTCTGCGCATAAACCGTCCGGAGCCGGGGTGTCCCGCCATGAATTCCTCAGCCATTACCCTGCCTGATGATGAAATTCCTCCCCGGCCCTCCCCGAGCCTGCCTGCCTCTCCTCCCCCTGCCCCCCTGTATCAGCCCGTACCTGCTCCCCCGGGCTCGCTGCCTGCGCACTCTCTGGCCAGGGGCGGCTGGCTGCTGCTGCTCTGTCCTCTGCCCCCCGTGCGTGTTGCCCCTTCTGCCCCCCCCGTGCGTGTTGCCCCTGCTGTGGGCACTCTGTGTGCGGAGAGGAGGGCTGAGTCCTGACGTCTGAGGCTGGGGATCTGGGGCTGTTTCTGGGCTCCTCTCTCTCTCTCTCCCCCCCCGGATGGCTGCACTTTCCTGATCACAGCTCGTATGGGATTCCCTGCACCTCTCCTGCAGGTAAGTGGCGTCTCTCTCACCTCGCAGCCTCCTGCTGGGGTTTTTTATTTGCCCCCCAGGGGCACCTGGCATTTAAAGGGCACCTGTATCTGTCCAGCTAGAAAGAAAAGGGAAACCCCCCAAATATTCCCCTCCGGACCCCTCCATGCGGACCCCTTTACCGGGACAGACAGCTTGGCACAGAGTAGTAACCGGAATGTCTGGATTGCGCACATAGATTGCAAGCTCTTGTGTCTGTGATTCCTGGTCTGTTCGGCTTTGTGATGTTTCTGTCATTTCTTTAACCTGTTAATGCCCAGCAGCACTGCAAGTGCCCGGGCACCAAAAGGGTTAAAGAGTGTGTACCCTGGCTGTGCCAATCTGAGGTTATTTTGGGCAAAGAGGGAAGGGGGGGGATTTTAAATTAATGAATTGCCAGATGCTTAAAAAGTGCTGTCAGTACTGAGTATCTGCCCCGCATCATACTGTATCTGCCCCACGTCATACTGTATCTGCCCCATGTCATACTGTATCTGCCCCATGTTATACTGTATCTGCCCCGCGTCATACTGTATCTGCCCCGCGTTATACTGTATCTGCCCCGTGTCATACTGTATCTGCCCCGCGTCATACTGTATCTGCCCCATGTCATACTGTATCTGCCCCATGTTATACTGTATCTGCCCCGCGTCATACTGTATCTGCCCCGCGTTATACTGTATCTGCCCCACGTCATACTGTATCTGCCCCATGTCATACTGTATCTGCCCCATGTTATACTGTATCTGCCCCGCGTCATACTGTATCTGCCCCGCGTTATACTGTATCTGCCCCGTGTCATACTGTATCTGCCCCGCGTCATACTGTATCTGCCCCATGTCATACTGTATCTGCCCCATGTTATACTGTATCTGCCCCGCGTCATACTGTATCTGCCCCGCGTTATACTGTATCTGCCCCGTGTCATACTGTATCTGCCCCGCGTTATACTGTATCTGCCCCGCGTTATACTGTATCTGCCCCGCGTTATACTGTATCTGCCCCGCGTTATACTGTATCTGCCCCGCATTATACTGTATCTGCCCCATGTTATACTGTATCTGCCCCGCGTCATACTGTATCTGCCCCGCGTCATACTGTATCTGCCCCATGTTATACTGTATCTGCCCCGCGTTATACTGTATCTGCCCCATGTTATAGTGTATCTGCCCCATGTTATACTGTATCTGCCCCGCGTCATACTGTATCTGCCCCGCGTCATACTGTATCTGCCCCATGTTATACTGTATCTGCCCCGCATTATACTGTATCTGCTCCGTTTTATAGATTATCTGCCCCGCGTTATACTGTATCTGCCCCGCATAATACTGTATCTGCCCCGCGTTATACTGTATCTGCCCCATGTTATACTGTATCTGCCCCGCGTCATACTGTATCTGCCCCGCGTCATACTGTATCTGCCCCATGTTATACTGTATCTGCCTCGCGTTATACTGTATCTGCCCCGCGTTATACTGTATCTGCCCCGCATTATACTGTATCTGCCCCGCATTCTACTGTATCTGCCCCGCATTCTACTGTATCTGCCCCGCATTCTACTGTATCTGCCCCGCGTTATACTGTATCTGCCCCATGTTATAGTGTATCTGCCCCATGTTATAGTGTATCTGTCCCATGTTATACTGTATCTGCCCCGCATTATACTGTATCTGCTCCGTGTTATAGTTTATCTGCCCCTCGTCATACCGTATCTGCCCCGCGTTATAGTTTATCTGCCCCGTGCCATAATGTATCTGCCTCGCATCATACTGTATCTGCCTCGCATCATACTGTATCTGCCCCGTGTTATAGTGTATCTGCCCCGTGTTATACTGTATCTGCCCCGTGTTATACCGTATCTGCCCCGTGTTATACCGTATCTGCCCCGTGTTATACCGTATCTGCCCCGTGTTATAGTGTATCTGCCCCGTGTCATACCGTATCTGCCCCGTGTTATACCGCACAGCGTTGAGTGTTGTTATTGGCCCAATCATACCAAAAAAGTCGATCCCTTTGCCAGTATCTGAGCAGATGCAGAACCTTCTTCCGAGAACTGAGCAGTGAGTACCCCCTTACTGAGCAGTGAGTACCCCCTTACTGAGCAGTGAGTACCCCCTTACTGAGCACTGAGTTTCTCCTTACTGAGCACTGAGTACCCCCTTACTGAGCAGTGAGTATCTCCTTACTGAGCAGTGAGTACTCCCTTACTGAGCACTGAGTACCCCCTTACTGAGCAATGAGTATCTCCTTATTAAGCAGTGAGTACCCCCTTACTGAGCACTGAGTACCCCCTTACTGAGCAGTGAGTATCTCCTTATTGAGCAGTGAGTACCTCCTTACTGAGCAGTGAGTACCCCCTTACTGAGCACTGAGTACCCCCTTACTGAGCAGTGAGTACTCCCTTACTGAGCAGTAAGTACTCCCTTACTGAGCAGTGAGTACCCCCTTACTGAGCATTGAGTATCTCCTTACTGAGCACTGAGTACCCCTTTACTGAGCAGTGAGTACCCCCTTACTGAGCACTGAGTACCCCCTTACTGAGCACTGAGTATCTCCTTACTGAGCAGTGAGTACCCCCTTACTGAGCAGTGAGTACCCCTTTACTGAGCAGTGAGTACCCCCTTACTGAGCAGTGAGTACCCCCTTACTGAGCAGTGAGTACCCCTTTACTGAGCAGTGAGTACCTCCTTACTGAGTGTCTTCTCAAGTGTCTTTGTTCTGTTTTTTTCCCTTGCACTGGGCTGTGAGTACCTCTTTACTGAGTGTGAGTGCCATGTTACTGGATGTGAGTGCCTTCCCTTCCCAAATAATGAGTGTTGCTCAGCTGCTCCCCGAACAATGGGTAGCGAGTGGGAAGCGCGTTTCCTCAGCCCAGCTCAGTGCTCAAAGAGTTAAAAGGAGTCGCTTTTAACTACTTCCCGGCTGGAGTGCACACCTCGGAGGGGTCCTGTGTGCCCACCGCAGGGTTTAATCCCCAAATCTGCTCTTTTTGTCAGTCGCTGCTCTGGGATTCTCTGCCCCCCCCATATATTTTTTTTGCCCCCCCCGTTTTGTTTAAACCGGAATGGAGTTAAAAATAATCACTAATTTTTCCAGATGTGGATAGGAGAGCAGAGAATAAATATAGAATTTACCCCCCCGGCAACGGCTGTGAAATATTAAGAAATATAATTATACCCCCCCCCGGAGAAAACGGGGGGGGGGCTGCCATGGTTTGGGTCGCACATTCGGTGGGATGAAGGTCTTTCCTGGAAACAATGAAGCGAGTGGGCATTGGGGGGCTTTGGGGGGCTTTGGGTTTGTCGGCTGGGTCTCCGTGTGGTTTCTTTTTTGTTGAGCTGTTATAGCGAGCGCACCGAGCGCACACCTGGTGACCTAAATTAACATTTTTTTGTCCCAAAAAACCAAAGCAAGAATGTGGCGGAGCGGCGGAGCGTCAGAATGTTCAGCTCTCCACCGATCACAGCGAGCGAGTAACAGAAATCTCCGGCTAACAAAAAGATTAGATAAAAACAATTAAAAAAGACAAAACCATGTCATTCCAACAAAAAGCGACACGGAATGATCCAGAGACGGCTCGCCGGCCGGCAGTCCTGTGCGGCGGATCCGTTCCGTACTGGATTGGCTGATAATTTACAGAATTTCTATATAAATAGAATGTCTTCCATAAACGATAAATAAACGATATTATTTTATTGATAAGACGATGATCTGGTCTTCCGCAGGCTTTGAGCGAAGGGTTAATATGAAATCCCAGTTGCCGTTGCTGGTTGTTGTTACAGTTTGAGCCCCGGGATGGGGGAAGGCAGTGAAGGGTTAATAAATGCTGGCAAATATTTTAATATTCTGAATATTTTAATGTTTACCCATGAAAACCATTTACTGCGGGATCTGTGTAAATAGTAGTATTTTCCGATACAAAACATCCTCCCAGACGTAGTCCCGGCTCATATATATATATATGTGTATGTGTGTATATATATATGTGTATATGTGTGTATATGTGTATATGTATGTGTATATATATGTGTGTATATGTGTATATATGTGTATATGTATATGTGTATATATATGTATATATGTGTGTGTGTGTGTATGTGTATATATATATATATATATATATATAATGTGTGTGTAAGTATATATGTGTATGCATGAATGTGTGTGTATGTATTTATATGTATGTAATATGTATGCATGTATGTTTTATATATATATATATAGTGTGTGTGTGTATTTATGTATGCATGAATGTATGTATAAGTATTTATGTGTATGTGTTTGTATGTATGTAATATGTATGTGTATGTATGCATGTATTTATATATATATATATATATATATATATATATATAGTATGTGTGTGTATTTGTGTATGCATGAATGTATGTATTTATGTGTATGTATCTATGTGTATGTGTTTGTATGTATGTAATATGTATGTGTATGTATGTATGCATGTACGTTTTTATATATATAATGCGTGTATGTGTTTGTATGTATGTAATATGCATGTGTATGTATGTAATATGCATGTGTATGTATGTAATATGCATGTGTATGTATGTAATATGTATGCATGCATGTTTTTATATATATAATGTGTGTATGTGTTTGTATGTATGTAATATGTATGTTTATATATATATTATATATATAGTGTGTATCTGTGTATGCATGAATGTATGTATAAGTATTTATGTATATGTATCTATGTGTATGTGTTTGTATGTATGTAATATGTATGTGTATGTATGTATGCATGTATGCATGCATGTATGTTTTTATATATATAATGTGTGTATGTGTTTGTATGTATGTAATATGTATGTTTATATATATATTATATATATAGTGTGTGTGTGTGTATCTGTGTATGCATGAATGTATGTATAAGTATTTATGTGTATGTATCTATGTGTATGTGTTTGTATGTATGTAATATGTATGCATGTATGTTTTTATATATATAATGTGTGTATGTGTATGTATGTAATATGTATGTTTATATATATATTATATATATATAGTGTGTGTGTGTATCTGTGTATGCATGAATGTATGTATAAGTATTTATGTGTATGTATCTATGTGTATGTGTTTGTATGTATGTAATATGTATGCATGTATGTTTTTATATATATAATGTGTGTATGTGTTTGTATGTATGTAATATGTATGTTTATATATATTATATATATAGTGTGTGTGTGTATCTGTGTATGAATGTATGTATAAGTATATATGTGCATGTGTTTGTATGTATGTAATATGTATGTAATATGTATGTATGAATGTATAAAGGGGAATCTCTATAAAAAAACCCCGCTTTTATAATAATTCATATTGACCCCTTCAGTGCTGCTGTTGCTGATTAATGCATTGGCATGGAAAGGGTGAATGAGGAGCGTATATATATTTCGCCAAAAGTTTGGCAACTTAAATTTAGATTTTAACCTCATACTAGGAGCACAGGGGTTATAACGAGGGACTGACCCTATAGATGGGGCTTAACTGTCCCTGGCAGGTATCCAGGTAGGTGGGGGGGGTAA
Organism: Spea bombifrons; assembly: GCF_027358695.1. NCBI lineage: Eukaryota > Metazoa > Chordata > Amphibia > Anura > Pelobatidae > Spea > Spea bombifrons. Next base: position 32,546,753 of record NC_071098.1, on the reverse strand, counting down.
GGAGCCTCTTGAGGACCCCTAGATACCCCTCTTCTGGAACCTAAACAAGCCGTTAGATGCACGCTGCGGCCATTCCCACAGATCACAGGGGTCCATCCGGCCCTCAGTGCGAGAGCATCTATCACGTGACTCCTCGCCACGCGTCCGAGCGCCGACATTCACCTGCGGGAGAAACACTCATTCCGGTGATTTTTGGGTTACATGAAAATGACAACAAAGAGGCCAAATCTAATACTTTAACCCTAAAAACCCAAAGAAATCTCCACCAGCGGAGTAATCTTTTCTAAAATGTATGGTTGGTCACAAACAAATTAATCTGATGACATCATCAAACACGGAAAGCTCCGAGAGGTCCTGGAAGATTCCGGGGAACTTTAATGGAAGAACCCAACGTTATTATAAAATAATCCTCAAATCGGGACAATTCAAGTTCCAGACTTTACCGCATACAGGGGGGCAGAATAACGCCTCCAACTTCCAACTTCCTGCTGGTTCTTTAAGCACTTCCTGCTCACAAAGAAGGAGCGCGGTGATAAATTGCTTCCCCGGCACACTGGTTTCTGCTTAGTGGTGTTTTTGCCATGAAAGCAGCCATTTGAACCTCCTGATCGGGTTCTTCCGTTACGTTATCTCTCCTCTTTTCTTAAATTGCTGCTTGTTCCTGATTGGCTGAGGCAGCCTTTATAAGGATGGAGGGGAGGGAGAGGAACCTAATTAATATGCTTCATTTGCCGCATCTTATCACGGATCTCCAGTTTAGTAAAATAGTCTGACCTCAGATCCACAAAAATCCACCAAAAAAAACAGATAAAAAAAGTGATTTTGATAATTTTTTTTATTTATACAAAGAAATGAAGGTTTCGGCCCCTGTACCAAATACGGCTTTCCTGAAGCGCTTTCTCTGTTGCTCGCCGTCGGTGAAGGGTTAAGCCCGCGTCGGAGGTAGACTCACTCTTGTAGATGTAGAGATAGCGAAACGCCTTCATGTGAAGCCAAAGCGAATTCCATCCCCGCGGCGGCGACGGCCGGGACATGTACCGAGCGAGGACGTGCTGCGCAGGCAGGCGTGGACAGGAGGCTTCTGTCTGTACATGAATGTGGAGGCGTGTAATCCACACGCTAACCTGCCGTAAAACCGAAACCGGGGAGGAATTAGACATCAAGACCTGCCCGGGGGGGGGGGTTATTCCTCAAATACCAGATCCCAATACTCATCCGCCATCGCAGGCCCTCGGTATGTAGCGCTGCCAAGCCTCGCCCGCTGAACTTGCACTCGTTGACCCCGCTGGGTTTCACTGAACGCACGAGGGGTCCTGTCCCACGGGGGGCCGCGCAGATCCCGTACTTTCCTGAGTCATCGAATTCCACCCCATAAAGAAGAGAGACTTAATTATATTTAATCACGTAACCGTTTCGGCCGGGACGGGTCAGGCTGCATTCCGTCAGATATGTATTTCTATAAAAACCAGCAAAATGAAGGGTCGCGGGGCGGCAGCCATCTTGTTTCCCGTTTTCTCCGGTCGCCATGTTGGAATGGGGTTGGCTCTGGTCGCCATTTAGCGGTTCGGGTCAGAATGATCTCGTGTTTCTTCATATCCTTATTATTTTATTATTTGTATGGCGCCACCATATTCCGCAGCGATGTACAATAACTACGCTGATTCCTGTTCAGGCGCATGGCATTTGGTGGCAAAAGGAGTGAATTCAGAGCCTGCGCAGGAAGCCACCGACCTCTCCTTGTGGCACGGCTCTCACCGTGAGGCTTCACCCCCATATGGCCATCAATGTGTTAAGTGGGATGTGCCCCGTATCGGCCATTACTAGCCCCTGCTGGCAGAAGCGTATGCCCGGGGCGTGTGGGGTTAGCCGGGGTCAGACGCGTTCCTTGGACCAAGCGCACTTACGGAGTAGCTGGGTAGACAGTGACCCCTGCTGGACATACCTGAGAACTGCAGAACGCTGCAAAGCGCCTACAGGGGTCCGGCAATGGGGTCCCAGATAATAGATAATATTTGGGGAGCTTCTGGCCCCTTTGGGCCTGAGTTGGACAGCTTTCATTTAGTGTGAGACCCCTGATTGAACGTATTCCAATATTTAAACGTTTTGAAATCCCGCTGAAGTAACTCGTTTGGATTCAGTTCTAGGCGACGATGATGATCTGGCTTCTGATTGGCTATCTGCTGCCACTGGCGATTTCCGCAGCGCCTCCTCCAATCAACCGGCTGGCGTTATTTCCGGACAAGAGCGCCTGGTGCGAAGCCAAGAACATCACCCAGATAGTGGGTCACAGCGGCTGCGAGTCCAAATCCATCCAGAACCGGTAAGATCCCCGACCCGGTCCGATCCAGCAGGGTAATTAAAGTCGAGGAGGCCCAGGGACCCCCTGGAAACCAGAGTTGGGGGTCCCAGTCCCCCCAGACTCTCCGACACCCCCTTGTGTAGCCCGTTCTGATTGAATGTTCCTCGTTACAGGGCCTGCCTGGGGCAATGCTTCAGCTACAGCGTCCCCAACACGTTCCCGCAGTCCACCGAGTCTCTGGTTCACTGCGACTCCTGCATGCCGGCCAAGTCCATGTGGGATGTGGTGAGTGCCTTATTGCCTCGGGGCCAAAAACCGACCTGGGGAAAGAGTTCAGGTTAACGCGTTCAACAGCGGAAGCCTCCTAACCCTGACTGTCGTCGGCAGCCTATTTGACTGTCGCTGTCCCTTTAACACCCCGGTGCGTCCATCTGGGTTCCGTGTTACATGTTGCGTGTTCCATTATAAAGGCCCTGTTTCTTCGCCTCCTTCCGGTAGGTCACATTGGAGTGTCCAGGCAATGAAGATGTCCCCCGCGTGGACAAGTTGGTGGAGAAGATCCTGAGGTGCAGCTGCCAGGCTTGCGGGAAGGAGCTGAGCCAGGAGGGAGCCATGTTTAACGTGTACCTGAACACGGCCGAGGAGACGCTTCCACCCGCAGAGAGCGTCGGCCGCCACCAGTCACCCCACCGAGAGGAGGACTCGCCGTCACCGGCACAGAGAGACGGAGAGAGCGAGGAATGACAGTCCCACCTCCCGGACTCGTACACAATGCCCCACTCCCATCACCCACGGCCATAGGTACAGCCGCCTGCGCGGCACAGAGAAAGACACGTTCTCGGGACCTATGGCCGACGGGACACATGCGTGTCAACTCCAACGGTCACAGGGTCCATGAGTAAGAGAAATCGGGGTATTATTGCTTAAAATCCAGCAGCTGCACCTTAATATCCGTGACCCAGCAGGGTTGGCCGAGAACCTGCCACAGTTTAAAAGTTTGTAACTTAGGGCGCAGAAATACGCCCGGCTCTATCAGCTTCACTAGGCCTAGGGGCAGTTAATGAGTTAAAGACACTGATGTATTAAACACTGCGTATTAAATTCTATCTCAGTGGCCTTCTTAGATCTCTAGTAGCCACCCGGACCTGCCTGGCTTCACGCTCTCCAGCGGTTAATGGAGACGATGACTCCGTATCCCGCAGACTATCGCTTGGGTCGTTTAGTATAATGAGCATAAAGAGATTGTTAGCCCCCCCCCCCCCCGGCAGGCGCTGACGGGACGTTTGCCCCCCCCGCGGATCCAGATTCTTCCCGTAATACGCAGGGGAAGCCTGTATGTCACATAATCCAATCTTACGAATAAAATCATGTAGAACTCTGCGCACTTCACCCAATAAATACTTTATTTTATTCTTATTCTTGCCACAAATGTATCAAATAATAAATAAATAAATAAAAGGTCTATCGATGACATTCCGGCCGCGGCGATCGAAGCAGCAGGGAGACGGTCCTGAATTCCTCGCGTTTTTCCAGATAAGTCTCTGCTTCACATGATGTCATCGATGGGTTAATCGTCCGAAAGACGAATCGGTGAATTTAACCCCTGATTTCCAGCGCTTGGTGATCTCCCGGAGCCGCGTTGTTTCTGAAGTCGTCTTCTCCGGGTTTTTTTTCTCTCTCTCCTAAACGTTTGGGGTAATGGGGTCCATGTGACTTATTAAAATGTAATTGTAAGCCACGCGTGCCAAGATTCAGGCTCGGCGGCCCAAGTACACACGAGATGCGATCATTCTCTGGTCGAAATCCCAGAATGTTCCCGCTGAACATGCGCCGGGTCCAGCTCGCTCCGGGCCGCCAGCTCTGGGGTCCTGCCGGGGTTAAGGCTGCGTTCGGAGCAGCTGGGTTTGGGAGGAACAACCAGCAACCCCCAAGAGTTTAGGGTGGAGAGACCGGCCGGGGAGGAAAAAACAGCTGGGGCGAGGAACGGGGTGCAGCCAAGGTTTTCAGGGGACCTTTTGTTTAACAAACGGGGCGGAAAAAATAATCACGCTAAATACCATCTCAAGTTAGTTTTCCTTTTATGGGGAATCTCTTGCCCCTTCCCGATCCTCCGAGGGGGCTTTTTAAACCAATGGGGTCTTCAGCAGCCCCCCTGTACGGCTGCCATGGAAACAATAAGCGAGATATACGTTAAGAACCTGATTATAAAGAAACGGTTGTCAAAGGGACTTGAAAGGCGAGATGCGGAGGAGAATATCGGCAGTCGTGACATGCGCAGACCGGACAGCAGATGTCACTCTATGTAACGGCAACGAGCGCTCTGAAGTCTCCGGGATGTCTCTTCGCTGTCGGGAAAGGGATGTTAATCCGTCCATCCATACATTCAGGGATAATTATTTAGTGAATGAATCTTCCTACGACCCGCGGAGAGCGAGGTAACGCAGAGCCGCTGTCTGAGAGTGCTGGGAGTCGTATCCCACGTAACAGACGGGCCACTTCATTCTAACACCCCGCCAGACCCGATTCCACTATCTACTAAACACCAGCCAGAAGGCTTCCCAATTGTCTCACACAGAGCGGCTCCACGGGAGCCGGAAACGTAAGGGGTTAAACGTGAGACGGAGGCTTCGGAATAACGGAGTCCCCGCGGCCGTCCGCTTCTTTATCGCAGACGGGATAACTATCGGTAATTAGACTTCAGGAGGTGCGAGACCCCGAGAGGAACCCCAAGCGACGGTGACTGCCGATGGAGATGTTTCCATGAGCGAGAGAGAGAGAGCGCGTGAGAGTGTGAGAGAGAGAGCGATCTGCTATGAGACACATCTTATGGAGACGCTTCCATTGGTGAAAAGTCCCAAAGCTATAAGCATTTAACCCTTAAACATTTAACTCCATAAAGCGGTGGCCTCGCTCACAATCACCCTCAGCCACCCATCGTGGGTTACTAAAAAGATACGAGATGAGAGATCATTTTTGGGGTCTGCACTTAAATCTCCATTTTAAGGAGAAAGACGCCATTCCCAGTCATCTTACTGGTTTCTGTGGTTAATGGAAGAGTCTGGAGCCGGGTCTTCCGCCTTCATTTGATGATTCAGCACCCTGGACAGCCCCGCAGGGAATCCCCCTTTAGCGTTTATGATCTGGAGATCTTTCTATGGTTTTGTGGCATTTGGAATGATTGAAGCTCTTATAGAATGAATACTGTAGGAGCGCGATGGCCGCTGGACACAAATCTGCTGGATCTTCAATACCCAACTGAGACAATGACACTGGGATGGACTGGTTCCATTGGTGGTAACCTGGGATTCAGGATATTCCCAGGACTGGTAATAGATCTGGGATGTTCCCAGGATCGGTAAGAGATCTAGGATCCGGGATGTTCCCAGGATCGGTAAAAGAGCCGGGATCCGGGACACTCCCAGGATTGGTAATAGATCTGGGATCCGGGATGTTCCCAGGATCGGTAAGAGATCCGGGATCCGGGATGTTCCCAGGATCGGTAAGAGATCTGGGATCCGGGATGTTCCCAGGATCGGTAAGAGATCCAGGATCCGGGATGTTCCCAGGATCGGTAAGAGATCCGGGATCCGGGATGTTCCCAGGATCGGTAAGAGATCCGGGATCCGGGATGTTCCCAGGATCGGTAATAGATCAGGATCTCTCTTATAGAATAAACAAGAGCCGCTCCACAAGAATCAGAGACAAATAAAACATCAGGCTTTTAGGTCTAAATGGATATTTTTGTATTTTTGTTCTGCTCTCGATCGGATGAAGCGGATCTCGCGGGAATCTCTGTCCAGGGGCCGTAAATATCTTTATATTTATCATCGGGTGAATATTCTGGGGATTGATCCATTAGTGCCTCAGATTTGTCACAATGTTGCCCGATTAGCTGTCTGGCTACAAATAAAAGTGAAATAAACATTTCCCGAGGGGCTTACTTTCTGTGTAAAGAGAAGATTATTTCAGAACAGTCTCTAGCTGTTATAGAACTACAACTCCCATGATGCTCAGACAAGAGACAAGGGCATTAAAGCTAAGTTGGCTTGATGAGCACTGAAACGCCCATCATCCTCAGCCAGTAGCTGTCTCATTAGCTGTGCTGCCTGTGAGTTGTGAGAGTTACCCTTTATTGGAAGGGGATTTGCACGTCACCGAGGGTCTGGCTGCCTCCCACCATAATCCCTCCTGCATCTACAGCTGATTTCCACATCTGAGATCTGCAGCTTCAGGGAATCATCTCTCTGACTTCGTCCTCCACAATGAGAGCTGCAGGTGATGCCGGAGGAGGCAGGAGGACGCTGAGGAGAGGCCAAGGAAGCCGAGGGGTCTGAGGAAGGCAGCGAGATAATAAAAGAGGACGATGAGCAGATCCAGGAGGCTGTGGAAGCAGGAGGCAGCAGCAAAGCAACCGGCAGCCTCCACACAATGAGCTGGCAAGGAGGGCAGATAACCCACAGGTGATTGCCTGGCCAGGGGAGGCATGCTGGGGTCAAGTGCAGATGTGCTGTTGGAGGTGGCATAGGATACATGGAGTGGGCAAGAGGGGCACAGAGAAGAGAGAAGGAAGTGCAGTGGTCTGTCCTCTGTAGGACACTCTCTCATCTGTCTGGGGATGGAGGAACAGTTGAGTGGACTCTATGGAAAGGGAGAAGAGGGGTCCTCAAACGGAAGGATGGTCTGGATGGCCATCTTGCTCTGCTTCATTATTTTCCTCACCACTTTGGGAAACACCTTACTGATTCTTCTCATCTTCACCCAGAGGTCCCTGAGGAACACCTCCAACTACTTCTTGGTGTCCCTCTTCATGTCAGACCTCATGGTGGGGCTGGTGGTCATGCCTCCTGCCATGCTGAATGAACTCTATGGTCGGTGGGTCCTGGATGAAAACTTCTGCTGCATCTGGTACTCCTTTGATGTTATGTGCTGCAGCGCGTCCATCCTGAACCTTTGTGTCATCAGCTTGGACAGGTACCTCCTCATTATCTCCCCTCTTAAGTACAAGCTGAGGATGACCTCCTGTAGAGCCCTCTGCCTCATCTTGGCCACCTGGTCGTTGGCTTCCCTGGCCTCCTTCCTGCCCATTGAAATGGGGTGGCATGAACAGGACTTTGACATACAGTCCATGAACCTGACGTCTGACCCCCAGGAGAAGCAGTGCCGCCTTCTGGTCAGTTTACCTTATGCTTTAATTGCTTCATGTCTGACCTTCTTCCTTCCATCAGCTGCCATCTCCTTCACCTATTGCAGGATCCTGCTGGCCGCCAGAAAGCAGGCCGTCCAAGTCGCATCTCTGACGACCAACAAGCCCAACGTGTCCGAGGAACCCAACCAGGTGAGCAGAAGTCACTTCTTACTAGACATCCACTCGCATGTACCCAAGGGGGGCAACTCAATTGCCCACCTCCCCATGTCCTCCACAGGCAACCCTGGGCTTAATGGAGCTCGTCTGTCTCGGCCCCTTCAACCGACACAAATCAATCGATCACTTTATCCTGTTATTGATCCACACATTCCCTGCTCCACCTCATATGACGAATGAGAGCGGTTACTACAGATAATGTAACGGCCTGCAAACCAGATATATAAAGGAAACAAAACAACGGGGGGGGGGGGGTTAAATTCAGGAAGCCCGGCAGACGTTCATTTTTTAAGAAAAAGAAGCCTTTCTGCTATTCTGGTTCCTGCGCCCATAGGGAACACAGACATAAAACGCACAGGGGGGCTGCATGCTGGAGACGCCACGCAACGTCTTGCCCCAGATACTTTGTGAAAGGATGTCCCAGATTACTTAACGAGCCTCCTAATAAGAAGACAGAACGAGCCAATATTTGGTGTTTTTTTACTAAACAGTATTATTAATATTAAACATTTATTATTAAGCAACAAAAAAGGGGGGTCAGGTGGGTCCTTCAAAGTTAAATTATCCTTCGTGGAAAATCACCAATAGTCCTGGTGACCCCACCGATAGAATAATAATCCAGAGGAAGGACCATGCAGGGACCGAGGCGTTTATGGGTGGGATGTCTGTCGTTTACGTCGTCTCCTAGCTGCATTAATACTGGTTTCTAGGGCCACAATTTGGGATTTAGGAGCAAAATTGGTTCATGGAGCCCGCCCAGGAGGAGCTGCTGGGCTTCCTCATCCGTCATGGCTTATGCCCCCAGCTCACTTGGCTGCTGTGAGTGTAAAGCGGACGGGGTAATGTAAAGAAATGAGTGATGGCCCCCCAGGTCGGCTGTATTCCATTGGTCTAAAGTTGAGCAGCCAATAGAAGTCATGCTGGGGATATTCTGACTCCCATTGGCTGCACTAGACTAGTGACCGCACTATACAGAAGCCTCTGTAGCCGAACGGCCACACTCAGCACCCTCCAAAGTGTCTTATTCCTCCCCGTCAAGTTCCTCCTGTTCTGTCTTCAGGCTTAGAGCGAAGCTCCAGACGCTTCTACTAAAAGAAGTGCGGACGAGCCATACGGCGTGAGTCACGCATCCCTCTCCGAACCCACCGCATTGTATTTTCAGCATGAATAATGTTGGCGTCTCACTCCTGCCAGGAATGGATTGTGCCCACCGTGCATTAAACATCCCACCCCCAACCCTCTGCTCAGCATGCGCAGCTGCCAGATCGCTCGCAACGGCAATTAAATGCAACCTTCTACCAGCGAGAACCCGCAGCCCGAACAGAACCTTCTCCAAAACCTTCTACATATCGTTTCACTCGATGTTCCCTGAACTGCGAGAATTATATCGCCTTACGTCTCATTAATACACGGCATATAATACACGACATTAATACACGGCATATCATACACGGCATATAATACACAGCATATAATACACGGCATTAATACACGGCATATCATACACGACATATAATACACGACATATAATACACGACATATAATACACGACATATAATACACAACATATAATACACGACATATAATACACGACATATCATACACGACATATCATACACGACATATAATACAGAACATATAATACACGACATATAATACACGACATATAATAAAGAACATATAATACACAACATATAATACATGTCATTAATACACGGCATATAATACACGACATTAATTTGTGACATTTGTTAATTGGAATCAATTTGCTGCTAACCAAAAAAAAAAACCTTTTAAGGGGTTAAAGTGAGATTTTATACGGGCAGAAAGCGGTTTGAGAGTTTAGGTATCAAAAGAAGGACTTAAAGATATCACACTTTACACGCACACGCACACGCTTACCTGTATATACCCGGAAGGGTCTGTTTCTCTAGGCTCGCCGTTGGCTCCGGTGTTACCGGTCGGAGACGTCTCAGATACGCGGCTTTGCCTTATTTTATATGCGGTGTCTGTGAGTCTCCTTCTTGCGGAGAGGGCAGTAAAGCTTTGGAATCCACTACCTATGGAGGTGGCAAACACAGGTCACGTTAAGCTTTTTTTAAGAATAATCCTGATTGGTTTTAAGTGTTTGAGGGTATTGGGGAGCACACGCTGTCATCGACAAATGATTAATAGACGGAGCCCCCTATCCACCCGCCGTGTCCGTTACCTTAGAGTTCTGTATTAGAGAATGTATATAAATCATTGAGAAGTGTGTGTGATGACGGGAGTGGATGTGCGTGATTCGGGACACATTGCAGAGCTGCGTTCCTGGGTCGGCCCCCCATTACTTGGAAGGTGTAAAAATCCTTTTTGCTAATGGTAGAGCGAACAGCAGAGGCAGCTTTTAAATGGCATTAAGCAGGTTGTCGCCGGCCCCCCGGCCCCTCTGTGTTAATGGATTCTCTGCACTTTTCCTGCGTGTTCGGGAGAGCGGATGAGCTGCGCAGGAATGACAAGATAATGTTACAAGGTCAGGAGCGGCAATTTCCTTCCGTTTGATGACGGCCGTGACATTTCAAAGGCTGGGGAGGCATTTATCTTTAATATATTTCTAGGGCTGTTATCGGGGTCTGCGTCGTGCTGAATGAGATGGAGTCTGCGCCGTGCTGAATGAGATGGAGTCTGCGCCGTGCTGAATGAGATCGGGGTCTGCGCTGTGCTGAATGAGATGGGGGTCTGCGCCGTGCTGAATGAGATGGAGGGTCTGCGTCGTGCTGAATGAGATGGGGGTCTGCGCCGTGCTGAATGAGATGGGGGTCTGCGCCGTGCTGAATGAGATGGGGGTCTGCGCCGTGCTGAATGAGATCGGGGTCTGCATCGTGCTGAATGAGATGGGAGTCTGCCTCGCGCTGAATGAGATGGAGTCTGCGTCGTGCTGAATGAGATGGGGGTCTGCACCGTGCTGAATGAGATGGGGGGGGTCTATGGCTTCCACACATTTAGATTCTGGATCTTCTTAATTGAGGCGGAAAAGGTCATTCCTTCTCCTCCAACATAAAGAATTAAAGCCTTTTTAATCTCACATACGAGGGGGTCCCAACGAGCTTCCATCATGATTGGTCCTTTTTGAGGTCCTTCCTCGCAGATCCCTTTGGGTTTTCGCCAAGTGAGAGAGAAGAATACCTCTCGGAAATGTAAGACCCTGGTTATTCTGGGCTGTATTCGGCCCCCGAGGACCAAGATGGGTCTGAGCTAGAAAGACGCAAAGAGTGACAGGAGACAATGTGACCGGGATCAGAGACCGGGGAAGGGTTTGAGTGGGACACGGGAGACCGGGGAAGGGTTTTTGGGGTCTTGCTGTTCGCCCCACGTCTGCTGCCCCCCAACCTCTGACTTCTCCTCCTCCTCCTCGTCGTCTCAGGTCCTCGCCGTTCCGGGGATGGAGAGCAGAAAGTTTATCACAAAACACAGTAAGAAGGCGCTGAAAGCCAGCCTCACGCTGGGCGTCCTCCTGGGCATGTTTTTCGTGGCGTGGCTGCCGTTCTTTGTGGCCAACGTGGTGCAGGTAAATAAACCTTATCCTTTTCAAGTGCCGGGGGGGGGGGTCACTAGACCTTATACATTATACATGTTTAGAGAATATATTGATTTAAGTGATCTGAAAATTAAAATGCACATCCATGCGCTGCCATTTGTATGGTTACCAAGGCAACCTTACGTCAAGAGAAAATGGCCAGTAAAAGAAATTCTATAGATTAATTAGGGTTTTTTTGCCTTCTTTTGGATGAAGAATAGGAATGTTTTATAGAATGTTCTGGAATAACCCCCTCTCCTTTCCTGTCACGCAGGCGGTCTGTGACTGTGTCCACCCGGGACTTTTCGATGTCCTTACCTGGCTGGGCTACTGCAACAGCACCATGAACCCCATCATTTACCCCCTGTTCATGAGAGACTTCAAGCGTGCGATGGGGAAGTACCTGCCGTGCTGCCGCCGCTCTCGGGTCATCTCGCTCTCCATGCGCAACTCCAACAGCGCGCCTCGCCTGGGACTGTCGCTGCGCAATGTCTTGACCTTGCGGGGGGAGACGGACTCGATGTATTCGGCCACTTTGGGCAACGAGCACCTGCTGGCGAACTACAAGGACCACAGCACGGACCCTCTGCCTGTGACGGCCGCCGACTCAGTCAATCTGTTTGACTTGGAGCAAGAGATGCAGGTCCACCAGCTGAACACCCCCATGGACTGAGCCACCAGGGGGCGCCGGGGGGGCTTGGAACAGAAGATTCCGGATACACGAGACCGCGGGGGCTTCTTATACAGCCGCCGCTACATGCGGATCCTGCCAGCGGACTCTTTTTACCTTTGGAACGACTTCAGGTTTTTCAGATACATTTGATTACGTCATTTTACACCGTGTTGCGTTGTCATCATTTTTTGTGTATTAAAAAAGTTTTTTCTCTCTCTCTTTTTTTTTCTTTAAATCACACATTTTTAAACACCGAATCGCTGTGACCTGTGGGGGGGGGGGGTTAAATGAAAATAAATGTTTAAAACACATAGTAATGTTACTCCTACCCACAGCTATTAACATCAGCGGCATGAGAGTCCCTTTTGGCTGCTGGGTGACGGACATCACCCAGCAGCCAATAGCGTGACACTGCCTGCAATACTCTCCGTACCCCAAACATAGGGCAAAAACTTTAGAGCCCCCAAATGGACTGTGCTAAAAAAAAATACATACTATTGTACTTTACAAAATGAATAAATATTTGCTAAGTTTTTAGATTTTATTCTGAAGGTTTATCGATTCTATTGCAAAGTGAGACGAGCCGCTGGTAACGTTCACGTTTCTTCCTCTGGTATCCCTAAAAACAATTCACATTTCTTTGGAAAGACTTTCAGAAAAATGGCCGTAACGGAGCTTCCAGTAAAAACGTGGACGGCATTTTCCTTATTAGGGCTTCACAGCCTCGGAGATTATATGAAGGTGCAGTCTGACGATCCTCCCAGCCGCCAAGCGCTGACGGGAGGGGAAGGACCGCGTCCTGTGCCACGTTCAATCAAGATTCCAGGACAGGCCTCGGTGCCACGTATATAGATGGCTTTGTGTCATGGATCTGTCCGCGTGGCAGCACATGGATTATGTTAAGAGTCCGCGCTCTCGATGGCGGTCACTTGTACGATGTCTCGCTGCTCCCTCTATCAGGTTTGAGTTTGTCGGCTCTTGCCGTTGCCTCGTTGTTGTTTGTGCAGTCTGCGCAGGGCGGTTGAGCTTCTTCTGTGGCAGAACATCTGATGCAGGTGGACCGAGATGCTCCCTGCGGTTGCAACTCTTTGTCCCGGAGCTGGGAGTCGCGTCTGGTTAGAGGATCTGATGCCTCTGCGGAAACGACAGGTTCCCAATCCCAAGGAGCGTTTCCGTCGCACTCCTCGGTCGGCGGCTGATTACATTTTTCCACAATTCGGGTTGTCGAGTGGTTAAGGAGGCCGCTCTGTTCTTCAAAACGACACTCTTTGGTTTTAATGCCCACGGCCTTCAGTATTGTGTCCATCTGCTTCATGTAATCCAGGTGTCCCTTAACCTGCCGGAGAAGACACCAAAACGGGGTTAAGTAAAGCTGCGGCGCAGGTAATGACATTAACCCTTATTTATAAAGAGACCATGTATAATGCATTGGTGTTATAGGGGGCAGAATGCCTGGATAGAGCAGGAAGGCTTTCGGTTTCACGGACACTCGAATAGTGATGCCCGCTGATGCCTTGGGGGCTATAAAAGGGATTGTTACAACCAGCGTCTGCACTGTGAAGGGGCAGCAATTAACCTGACGGCGTAAAAATGGACGTCGGCACGCCGGGAGTTCACCTACAGTTAGAAGCCGCGTCGGGCTGAATGAAGAGGGTAGGAAGGGCCGCCTGCGGTAAAACACACAATAAACAGGACTCGGCTTCCATAGAGAGGAAATGATTAAATCCAGACCAGTATGGGTCGGGTCTCCATATTATACTGGATATTATCGCAGGGATTCATATAAATTATCAGTGGGATGCCCGCGGGAGGCGATAGAAACTAACACAAGATCAGCAGAGGTCTTCCGGAAGGACAGGAGAGCCATCACTCAATATATTTTCTCTAACGTGTATTAGTGGGCTGCAGCTCTGTGTTATTTATTACGTTAAAGGAGCCCCCGGTGGGGATTTTAAGGGGTCCGTTAAGCTCCCCGGGCTTCTGATCAGATGCCTTCTCTAGGTGGAACACATCAAGCCTCTTGGCGGTTTAACGCCGGGATTTAATAACGCTCATAAATATGTAAATGATGCGAAGGAGGATTGAGAAATAATTAGATTAGGAGATAACGAGGCGCTCGCTGATCCTTCATCTCCTTCAAGAGCAGAGTAATCATAAGAGACGGGCGAGGAGGGCAAAAGGCAAAAACATCCAGCAATCCAAACGCCAACCGGCTTCCTTACTAACAGAATCCGAGGCAAGTACAAACTACACAGCCACGTACCACGGAGGACAGGTCCACGTTCACCATCCTGCGGTCATCCAGGTTAACGGGTTGCAATCCGGCCACGTTCAGCTTCGCCGAGGAGCTGCGGTACACAAAGCTCAGCAGCCAGTCTCCTCTGGACGGGAGGGAGAGGGATTAGCACAGGATTTACTATCAGTGACGCATGGGGGGGTCTGCGGCTGGCCTAGGGACCTCAGTTCCAAACCTCTAACCGATGTGCCCTGGACCGGGGTGACCGGTTTACTGTGAGTATAGAGAGGGCATTTATTTTAAAAAGTAAGGAGCGGCATCAATGCTTTCCAGCATCTGTAAATTATTTTCTACGGACAGGAAAAACGCACCTGGTACTAAAAACTGACAATGAAACCGGTAGCCAATCACAGCTGGACATAGCCAAAAAAATGGACCTCACTTTGGCCACAGAGGGGTTCACATGGTTACATTAAGTTGTAGCCCCCAACGGGGTCTCTCACCTGCAGTATCCATTAATGATTCTTCCGGACACCACCTTGGTCAGGGCTCCCCATTTCTTTCGATCACCTTCCACGGGGGCTCCCAAAAGGACTACATCCTCGACGATGCCCTCCGAGCCTGTCAGGGGCAAACATGCCGTTAAGAACAAAGGCCTGATAATCTTAGGGCCAATCCCTGAAGCTGCCGGGACCCTGTATAAATTCATTCTAAATCAATCCGACAAAGAGCCAAGCGAAGATAGAATTTAAAAATAAAAAAAAAAATTAAAAAAAAAAATCGGGAAAAGAGCTGGCAATCAAAACCATAACAAAAAGTTTAAACATAAAATTTGAGGCGTTACAGACGGCGTCGGGGAGCCGAGGGCTGAATAGCGATGGCCAGTTTGCAGTTACCTGCCTCCTGAGCCAACTCCTGCAGGCAGAAGTAAATGACACGAGCGCCCAGACTAAATCCGATCAGCGTGACGGGTCTCCTTCCCTGCGGGGCGACACAACGGTTATGGTGAGACACGCTCTACAGAACAAACAAATCCTATAGAAAATCATTCCTCCAGAACCCAAAACAACAGCCCAGGTAAAATGAGCAGCCTGGAAGCTACAGGCAGGAGATGATTTGGTAAAAACCTCAAAAACTCTATGCTACAAAAAGTTTGGATTTTTTAAACACACTTGCTCCGTACTTCACACCCTGGAACCACCTTTATTTAGGGCTATGGTGTCCTTAAACTGAAGAACAGCTGATTTCAAAGAGGTAACCCCATTTAATTAAATCTATAGGGCCGTATTTAAAGCCTCCCGCCGGAATTTTATATCCGACATTCTAGTGGCTGCCCCAATACAATAAATTATGATTACTTATGGCATTAGAGGTGGGGCTTCCACAGAAATGGGAGTGGCTAACACTAAGCCACACCCCAGTGCAATGCGGCAGCTCTTCCGGTTCTGTAGGATCAGAGCTGGATAATTCAAATTGGGAAATATTTTAACCGAGGCGGATAAATTGGTCTGCAATTTCCAGTCCTGGTTCAGTGTTCTGGGAGTTGTAGTTAAGAAGCAGCCGGATGTCCTGCCCTGACAGCGAATGTATTCAAACAGACACTTCTGTCGCCCGCGTCTCTCAGGACAATACGTGGAGCTGCTCCGTGCGCTGCCATTACGCATAATAGACATTGTGAAGATTCTTTACTTAATCCACACTTAGCAACGCAATTATCATTTTTAACGAAGAGGAACATATGGACGTTAATGCGCGGCTGTCAGACGCTGCACTCCCCGCACGTCATGTACCCAGCCATTCAATCGTTTCTACCCTCAAGAGCATTCACACAGCCTCCATCTGCACGTCGGCTGCGTGTGATGGGTGCTTATGTGCAGCGGGAATGTCGTGTGCTGTACAGCTCCACGGACTATGTCAGAACTTTCAAATGGAACTGCCAGGAGAGAGAGAAGGGGGGGAGAGAGAGAGAAGGGAGGGAGAGAGAGAGAAGGGGGGAGAGAGAGAGAAGGGGGGAGAGGCTGCTGGAGACATGATGTATTCATATGAACATAGAAACCTAAAATAATACAATATTCACACCACATTTAATTGTTAATGGCGTATAATCCTTATGTCTAAACCCCTCTAGTCCCCCTTGACTTTCACGTACATCCAAAAAGTGTTCTCTCAACAAACCGGAGAATAACGTACGAGAAGTGATTATAGGGCACGGTTTGTCTCTCGCAAGGTACCTGCTGTCGGGTTAGGAGGATCTGAGCCAGATGTTTGCCAACTTCCGCTGAGCGGCTGAGACATACCCCCCAGGGGTTATCGATCACACTGGCTACGGTAATGAGCGATGCTGGCCACGTCAGGGCTGTCACGATACCTGGAAAGAAAGGACAGGTAAGCGGGCAGGGTCTACAAAGAGAACGCCCCCCTGGAAGACCACCGCTTTAGCCGTTACCTGACAGGATGGTGTATTTCAGGGCCTCCTGAGCAACAATGTTCATGATGCCGTTTAGGAGGGCGTCCAAAGCGTTTCCAAGCTCCATGAGGTATTTGGACTCCCACGCCAGGGAGTACTGCTCGGTGGAGTGCAACAGACTTTGCCACGGGGCAACAAAGCTTCCTGCGGAGCAGAACAGGGTTCTAATTACCCGACCACACCAGAGCCCTCTAAACCATGCAGAAGAACCTCCAGACTATTTACAACGAAGACACACCATCAACGACATGAATATTATTCACAGTATAACACAACCAGAGAGCGGGGTGTCCACGTGGATCAAAAGCAATTCAAACTGGTTTTTTTTGGCCCATTTGTTTTCGGACAACGGATTTCGGTTCGGACAACGTTCACTCACGCTCCCCGACTCTAACTACCCTTCTCGGGCACAATGAGCTTTGTCCTTCATTTTCGTTATCAGACATTCATACGAATGAACAAACGTAACGAAATTCATTAAAATTGGTACAGATCCAAATGCAGAAGCCTAGTGTTTAATATGCACTCTACCAGCATCTCCGCCAGAAGCCAAGCAGTCTAATTTAGGAGCATGAAGCTCTGGAGAAGCGACTCACCTCACCGGCTGTCAGCCCATCACACGATGATAACCTCTACCCTCTCTGAGGTTTATTGTCTAATTATTCCCGTGTCATCAGCCCGGAGGAAAGAGATAATTCTAATTCTAAGGAACGCTCCTTTTTGACCTCATTTTGTGATTTGTTACAAATGTACACATATGGAATATTTTTCTTGGAGATAAGGCCCACTAAACTTCTAGAAACAAAAAAAATACAATAACTGTCTATGGTAAATATTTCCATACTGGCCACAGAAGTAAATGTGTGACGTTCCATAACAGGTTGGGGAAGACATTTGCGCTTACTCCTAAGAGCGCTTCCTGGACATTTACAGACAGGAAGTGAACAGTCCAAAAGCCAAATCCTTCCCCCAACCGACTAGAACAAATGACAAATGTCAGTTTTAATATTTAAAAATGAAAGTATTTCCTGTATTTACTAAATTTATGTTGCTATGGAGTCATCGAGCAGATAAAATTACCATATTTTCCCGTGCTCAGCCAGCCTGTGACCGCAATGCAGATGTGGAGATGTCGCCCTCCAGTTAACGGTAAAAACTCAAATTCTTCTATTGCTCCAACCCGCTTCTTCATCTTGTAACCTGGGAGTGCGAAGCTGTTGGTGAAACTCATAACACAATGTAATCTCCCGGTGAACTCGTAACACGGGGGCCACGATGGCTTACCTGTAAGCCCGGCTCCAGCAGCACCAAAAAGCGACGCCATAATAGCGATGCCGGCAGTGGATCCCAGTACCGCAGCCCCTGCACTTCCGATGATAGTAGCGGCTCCAGCGGCTACGAACGGTGCAGCCAGACCCCCGGTGAGACCTGTCAGAGAAGAAAAGACACCAAGGACTGACCACTCGAGTAATTAAGAGCAATATGGACGCAGGCACGGAGGGCAACTACTTACCTATCACAGTCCCTCCACCGACAGTGGCCAGCCCGATGAGTAAGTATCTTTTCAGCTTCTTCCGACTTTCCTTCTTCCTGCGAGACTCCTGCGTCGATCTGTCAATTAAAAAGGAGATCGTTCAACTAGACGGTACGCTTACCAGAAAACAGAGATTGTTAACGGTACCCGCCGGGGACCCAGCAAAGCAGGAACCGCACAATTCGGGAATTTCAAGCACGTATATTAGGAAGTCCGGCTCCAGCCTACGAAGAGCAAGAGACCGCTCTGCTCTCATGCTTCATATAATACATATTAAACGTGCGGCCAAAGGACGTGACACCTAAAAATTACCTCTAGCCGGTATTCACGTATCTATTAAGCAAGGACACGGAAATAATAATACATAATAATACATATTAATAACACAAATTAACACTAACCCGGCGGGGTTTTAATGAGAAGCATCAGTAACACTTGTACGAGGGGGTCTCTGTTATTCACTACAAGTCATGCTCATGAATACAGAGATTGGTTTCATGCAAACTCGTCACCTACCTGCTTCATGCCTACCATTCAAGCAGCAGAAAAAAAAACAGAAAGAAAAAACACTGATTAATGCCCAGACACGGCAAGACACGGCTGTCAAACACTCAATCCTGCGCGAACGGCCCACCCCGTGTAATCGCACCCCGCCTGTTCCGCAATTCCCCCCCGCAGCGGAGACGTGGGGGGGGCAGAGGTGGGATTATTATCTATCGGTTTTCTATACATTCATTAAACGTCCCGTGTATCTCTGCCTATGCTCCGGAATCGGGTTTAGAACATGTATGACATAGTTCCATCACGGACCCGGTACCGACGGGAGAATAATCTTCTTCATTCTGTCGCTGGGACAAAGATGGCGAATTTTATTTGGAAATAAAGGTCTGTTTTACTTACGGTTATTAAAACAGAAACCAGTGTAAAATGTTTATTTAGGATGAAAAGGTTTTATATCTTAAAATACAGATTTCAGCGTCATCGCCATGCTAGTTCTGCAGACGGTCTCAGGTTAGCGGTGATGATGTCATAGTGACCTCACAGCCATTTTTGAGGCTCTTTATTTTAGAACCATGAGATGGCGCTAGTCACCTCGGTCACCACACATCGGCTGCCTGGGGATCTTGCGTGGGGAGGAATAACTGCCACCCTGACCCACTTAATGAATGCGGCCCAGAAGGCCCACAGTAGCTGCTGTGAACGAGATAAGACCTTTAGTTCTGGCAGAAGGGTAATTAACCCGGGTCAGTAAGTTTATTGCTCCAATTAACATTTTATTGCACTTAGTGATTGTGATTGTGAATTCTTGATTCTATGTTCCGGTTTCTGTCTTAAAGGGGCATTTAAACTACAGACAGTCATCAGACGGACAGCCCACCCGGGGGAACTAAAGCCCAGGCGCTCTAGCGATCACCCAGTGCAGCAAGATAAAGAAGTGCCCCTTGTCTCTGGAGGAAGGGGGCACACCGGGTTCCCTTACCCAGAGAAATTATTTGATTAATAATTCGGCCCCAGCTAATCTGCTCCTTGTTTCCGCTGCTGTAGGAGCTTAAACCTCACTTGGTCCTGAGACTAAACATGCCGGAAGACCTAAGTTGTCCTGAAGGCTTGCACTCTAATTCCAGTCAGTTACACAAAGAATGGATCACCTCAACTCTCCTCCGAAGACGAATGAACGCAACGTCTCAGATTGAAGTCTCGTGTGAAGTTTTATCGATTATCTAGTTATCTATTGCGAGTTTTAATTTAAAAGTTGGGGTTTATCTCCGTGTTCACAACGTTAGTCTTTGAGACTCGGTCGATAAACATGAAGGCGAAAGATCGTCACGCTGTTCGATTTAAGGCTGCGTCTGATAACTGGCAGATCAGGCAAAGTGTTTACTCCTTCAAACTAAAAACCCTTCTTTTTATTTGGCTGTCTTTGCACAAATCCCTGCGGGTTTTCCCTTTGTTTTTACGCCAGACCCCTAACCTCAATAATCAGTCAAGCCGTCTCCCAGCATCTCCAACCCGCCAAGCCGTATGCACGGGGATTATTGGCTCCGCGTCTGCGCCTGGCGTGGACAGAAGCCGTAATATACTGCAGATAAGGAAGCGATCGATGACAGATTAACGAGTGCTGACACACGGCGACGGCAGCCGTCACAAATTATACACACAAGGAGACGCTGAATGTAAACAGCACTATAAAGACTATTAATGGACGGCAATGCCGAGGTCACAAAGATCCCGTGATTAAAATAAACGTTGTGAAATAAAACCTCAGCACATCCAGGGCAGGTTAGATAAAGAATCGGGGTAGAATTCAGGTTAAAAAACATATCTTGTGTCCCTATCTCAACGGGATCTAAAATAATTCTACTGAAAATCAACGATCAACGGGGGAGACGGTGCGGCGACGGACATTAATATTACACAGAATTAATAAAAACGTAATATTAACGCTACAGAAAAAGCAGCAAGGGTTCCAGGTAAAAAAAGTATATATGTGTCGCTTTAATCAGTTAGCGTAACAAATAGAAAGACCTGACACAGGACAGAGAGCAACTAATAATTACGGGGGAAGAAAGCGGAATTTAAGGTATTCCTATAAGGCAGCTTGAGACAAAAAAAGATTAAGACAGAAAGGAAAGTATTTACCAAATGACAGGGCTGATAAAAATTCAATGGGGTGTAAACAAAAAGTTTTCTTTTCCCCTTGTTTTAAAAGCTTTAATCTCCAGGTGTCTATTTATTTAACGTGGAGTTGAATGGAGTGGGCAGCCTGCAGAGGAAAATCAAAGGTAACCCAAATAACAAACGCAGCCGGAGCTGCCATGACGGCTAATAAACTTCCAAACGCAACCTCAGCCGGAGCCGTCATGACAGCTAATAAACTTCTAAACGCAACCTCAGCCAGAGCCACCATGACAGCTAATGAACGTCTAGCGTTGAGTTGGGTTTGCCGAATGCGGTGGAACTGAGCGGACGCGAGAACCGACCGTCCTGCTTTCTGTCTTGTTAGCAGCCAGTGATCCATTTCTTTGGCCTTACACACAGAAAGTGAACGGCGCCGGGCCGACCGCCGCAAAAGAATTCCTTAACGGTGAGTTGAAATCCCTTCCTGCATGAAAGGGTTAACTCGGACACAATATACGTCCACTTACCTTGAGGTAGGTGCGCTGTAATGGTTAACGTACAACCGGAAAGAGGAAACGGGCTTGAACACCCAAGTGGTGAGAATATAAAAGGCACAGACAGGCGACGCACATGTGTGACCAACACCAAACATGTATGTAGCCGTGACAATCGTACGAGGCACATGCTGTACCGTCTTGGAGCTTACTGTGAGGGCTCGTCCGTGTACTGCTTCAGACTCTGCATCAGGGATTCCTCGCACATTTCCACGGCCTCCGGAGGGACCCGCAACAGCCAGGAGACGTGCGAGATCAGCACCCGACTCCGAGCGTCGTAATAGCCTGTACAAATAAAGTCGGACTGTTACAAACGGCTACACCATTCCGGTACGCGCTGAACAAATGGCCCATCCAGCACACCGTACATGCCAGCGAATCATCGGTCCAGAAGCAGTAAAAATAATATTTAAGGCAATCCAGAGCAATTTATTTATTCTTATATTTTCATCATATAATATAATAATAATCCTGAGGATAATTACAATGCAGACATTTCTGTTCTTCGGTTTATTTGGGGTAAGCCTTCTGGAATAATCCTCCCCCCTCCCGATACTTTAGTAAATAGCTTAACATACGGGGCGTTTATGGAAATAAGACCCACCGGCAGAGAAAAGGCAGCCGTTATTCGACTCGCTTTATGGAGGGGAGGGAAAATTATTGGCAGATGTCACTCGATTGCCGAACCGCGATAAAGCGAGATTCTCCTCTATAAAATAAACACATTTCTACATTTGCATTTAAATAGGAAAGTGGCGGATGTCACGTCTATAGTAACCACTTAGTGATTCCAGCAGCGACATGAACCACGCGTTTTACCCACGCCCGCTCCAGGTCCAGCTAAACCTCTCCCGCATGGGGTGCTTCCTACAGCAAATAACATAATCATAAATAAAAGAACATAATGTCATCATGATGACGCCCCCTTACCTTCTCTAAGGCAAAAAGACACCAAGTCCTAGAAAGAAAAGGAAAAGCCCTGTTACAAACGGGGAGGAAAAAACGTAAGGAAGAAATAAAAACGTGCACTCGTGCCTCACCCGCGACTTATTTAGGAGTAACGGGGAATACCCTCCGGAAATACATGAACCCCGTCCTCCCGTTAGTCTGTTACAAACCGACATTCCCGGCTCGTGTGTTTGTGACGAAAGCATCGGTGTCGCTCCGCGGACCCAAGTATATGCCCAAGTTTCTACCGGGTGTTTTACCCCGTCTTAAACGCCATCAGCAGTGCACGGAACAGAGAGGCGCGAATGTAAAACCCGCCAAGGAGGCTGCAGAGGACATGAGGAATCAGAGCCGTGTAAGCAGCGGTACCTGAGTGATAAGCGTTGGGTTTCTCTTCAGAACCGGATCATCCAGTAGAACCTGAGTGAACGTTTCTGTTCCTTCCCCGCCGAGGCCGCTGGCAAAGGCCACCATTGCTGGCATCACCGAAGTGGACAGCTGTAACCACTCCACTAAATCTTCAACGAATTTCCTGCAGAAAGTCCTGCGGGGGAGAGAAGAGCTTTCAGAGCGAGCCCCAGCCTGCAGTATACTCGCGTACAGCACGGACAAGTCTCACCTTTGCGCCTTTTCAGGGTATAACTGTGCCAGACAGAGGCCACAGAGGCCGGCGTATGCAAACCTTCCCGGCTCGCTAAGGGATCTCCCCAAAATAACGGTCCGTCCATCAGACTCGTCCTCCATTGCGGCTCGACGCCTCCTGTACAAGAAAAAAAACAACCTTAAATACGCAACAAATGGCACTTCTCCCCCGAACGCCCACAGCCCGGGGGTATACTGGTATACTCTGGGGCAAATCCGGTGGTCCAGTGTAGATCTGTTATAATATATATATATAATAATATTTCTTAATGTTATAATGTATCGACCGGACCGGATACCGGCCGTGATGCGAACGCTGTACCCGCACACACCAGATTTATTACGGGGAGCGGCTGAAATCCGTTTACATCAGGGTTAAACGCCCCGCGGCTCCTGTCTGTTGGGTAAACATCGCTCACCTCTCCATGTGTTAAATGGCCAGAGAGGGATATTTGGTTTAGGGGGTGTGGTTAGAGGCGTGGCTGGGGCGGGGCTATTCGTGTACCTGAGTGGGGCATTTATTAGAAGAATAATGGGTTTTATTTAAAGTTTAATTTATAAAGCCGTTCCCTGCTGTTTCTATACACATTATCGGGGCAAACACTCTGACCTAGAAAAGAGGGGCATCAGGGGAGAAGAGAGGGGGCAACAGAGGGTATCATCGGGGGAGTAGAGATGGACTGAACAATCTAAACAGGGATACTTGGGAGCTATAGCACCAAACTGCAGTTATGATTTAATAGCTCGTATGCGGGGTGTAATTGAGTGTCAGCTCATGTGGTTTTGTGAAAACACGTAAAAGACACGTAAAAGACACATACGATCAGACAAATGCTTTGCGGTCAGATGTGTCGCTGGTCATTAGTTTCTTCCCAATTCATTTTTATTTCTACATAAAAATTGTTTTTTTCTATTTGCTGAAATGTCAGCGTTTCCAACACTCTAATATAATAGAATATATAATGTATAAATATACAACGTAAAATACAACATTATAGCTGATTAATATTCATAAAAATAAATCAAATAAGTTATTTAAATAAAAAATATTGTTAGTTTTTTGGAATATATACATATATATATATATATATATATACACACACACCTGGATAGCAGGTATGAAGGGGGAGGGGCTACATACATTAATTATATATTTCTGTCCCATGGGGCAGATCTAGCTCCCAGAGGAGGTGGTAGCTAGCTATGATATGAGGCACAATAGATTTACAGATTAACTCTAAACATTATGTATCTCCCAGAATGTTTCCCTGACACTCAGAGGGTTAAGTATTAAAAATATACTGAAAAAAAAATTCCACTTCTGCTGCGTTACAGTATAAGTGAGTGACATGGCTCCCAATTATAATGGCGTATATTAATTTCCCGGCGCACCCACTAACCCCTACCGGTACCCAGTAAGCGTGTGGGGCCCCTGCGGGCTCCCTCAGGCCGCTCTTACCCCGACTCCAGGCTGGCACTCACGTTAACCAGGCCGCACATACGCTGTGTGCGCAGAGGTTATGGTATAGCAATGTTACGCCGCTGGCGTACGAGCTGCCACGTTAGCCCGCGGACGGCTAAACGCTGAGTGCGTAAGCCCGAAGGAAGCCTGTTGGAGAATAGCAGGGATCCGCCAAATGCGTAGCGTGTTGGCAGATGGACTTTGAGCGGCGCTGCGGTTGCCGTGGAGACAGAGAACTTCCTGCTGCTCCTGGCACAGGACGGAGGGTGTGCAGGGAATCTGTGATATCACGACATGGCAGCTCACCCTGCAATTAATCAAATAGACGGGCCGAGCCCATGTGTGAAATAATTATCCCCGCAAAAAATATTCCCTTAATTTCAGATCTCATTAGACGTTTCCCCCGCTCCACCGACCCCCCCCAAAAAAAGTCAAGTTTAACAAATGTCACAAGCATGCACTTATGTATAAAGTTTAGATAGTTTGACACATGCCCTCCACATGTAGCGTGAAACATTACCCCCGGGGCAAGTGGAGGAAGATGGCGTTATTACTTATTGTACAGCGGGGTCTCAGGGTTACGCAGATTGTGGCTGCCGACATCATGATGGCTGGCTGGGTCCGCAACTTACCTACATAAAAGTGTGACCCCCCCCTACTCCACAACAGCCACTGGTGAACGAGGCACCACGTTTGGGGTAAAAATAACCAGTTAACTCTATTTAGTTAGATCGGCCCTTTCCATCACTCTTTTTTGGTGGTCTTATGCCTAGAGGGCTTTATGGGGGGCATTTTATAGAACTACGACCCCTCACAAGGAGTGCTGCCCACTGGGATACATTTTCTGATCATTTACGTATAGGTAACCCGTCACTACCTCCGCTCCCCATTCTCACTCTTTGTTTTACTCTTTTCCAGTCCCCCAGTTGGGTCCAGAAAGGGTCCCCCAGATAGGGTCCCCCAGTATGGTCCAGATAGGGTCCCCCAGTATGGTCCAGATAGGGTCCCCCAGTATGGTCCAGATAGGGTCCCCCAGTTGGGTCCAGATAGGGTCCTCCAGTTGGGTCCAGATAGGGTCCCCCAGTTGGGTCTGGGCTCATTAAATACCGCGCAAGCTGCACATCACACACCCCAAGCTTAACATTTCACAAAGCGGCCTTTTGTAGGAAACATCTTTTTATTTCGGCATTAAGTTCACACACATATAAAAATATCCTGTCAGCGTACATCCGGGGGTCTCCTCTCACAGCCCGAGCGCTCTCATTCTACCCCATATCCTCTGCGTATGGCATTATATTAACATAAAACATACGTGTATCTCATATGTTCTCAAACTACTCTTTATGATGATATATAATGACCCAGATGCTATATACGGCCCCCACACAATAACTCTTCACACAAACACATGGAGTCCTAAACCTTTACGGATGAAGACGTGCTCCTGATCTCTCTATCGGAACCTTAAGGATGAAAGGTGTTATAATGCATCTCTGTGGGGTCTTCAGACCGCGCAGGTACATTGAGTCGTTACACTGTGGAAATGACCGAGTTGTCCTTTTGGGTGGCATCAGCTTGGCTGCTGCAGCTTGGGTTAAAGCAGAGTAAGATGGCGATAATGACCACCACGCCAAGGATGAAGCCGAGCACCCACTTCATTATCCCCGTGTACACAAACTGGAGGATGATGATGAGGAGGATGAGAAGGATTAGGCAAAGCGACAGCACTCTCCTCGCCACGCCACGCAAGCTCCCAGGACTCTCTTCCTTAATGTCCGCGGTGTTGGGTCTTTGACGAGGCTCGGGGGCTTCTCCTTTCGCGTCTGGGTCCTCCAGCCGGCTCAGTAGAGATTCTTGGTTTTCCAAGGTGCATACGAGACCCCCGAAGACGGCAGTGGACGCCCGGCAGATCGGGCAGATAATGACCCAGCTGCCGTGTTCGTGCCGGACCAGTAGTTTCAAGCACACGGCGCAGAAGTTGTGGCCGCACGCCAGCTTCTTGGGGATTCTGTGGATGTCGTATTTGCAGAAACAGACGGGGCAGTCTATGTCGGTGAGGGGCGACGCGCCACAACTAGGCAGATCCTGCCCTGCTGCGCATGGTGGTAAATCGGCATGGGCTGTGTGGGGCGAGTGCAGTGTTGGCTCCGGAGAAAGTGCGGGGTCGGTCTCCGCCTCGGTGGTCTTTGGGTGGTTCTCCGTGGTTGCTTTTGCTTCCGATTGCTCAGGAACCTCCGAATCAACCTCCGTGGAATCGCAGCCGCATCCCGCGCTCCCGCCGCTGTCACGAAGGGGATCCATCGGGTCTTCCTCGGAGATACTGGACTCCTGCCGCTCCGAAGCCGAGTGATCCCGCATCCCTTTCTGCAGCTCTCCATCTGCCAGGTGGGTCGGGATTTCTCCCGGTTCACCTGTGGCTGCGCATTATCTCTCTCGCTAATGATTAACGCGCCTTTCTGATAAGATTTATGGGACCCGATGCTGCCTCCGCTGCAATAGTCTGTCATCTGTTCGGAGAGTGCATGTACACAAACACACGTGTACGCGTGTAAACATGTACACGTATCCCGACGCGCATATTAAGCACGTGCATTCATCCAGCGTATGTACAGCCAGATAATGCATTCGCGCACCAAAGCTTCCGTGCAGCATACAATCTTTTCGCATTCACGCATGCGCGTCCTTGTCGGCCACGCTAACGCACTAAGCAACCGTCAACATCATCCGTGGCTTTCCTTGTCCAGTGGAAAATGCCACTAAGATCAGCCATTAACTTCAGCTGTGTTTAACCCCAAATATTTGGAGGAGAATGAGTTATTTAAAGCCAAAAGGTTTTACCGAGCATTTACCATAACTAAGCTAAACTCATTTATTAATGCTTAACGGGGAGGAATAATCACGCAGACCCCGATTACACAAAGTTAATCGATGCGCTGAGCTTCCCGAAATAACTCCATGCTGTAGAACCCCCTAAATCTCTGGTGCCACAAGGGTTAATGCAATTAAAGAAATCATTTTAGTGGAAAAAACATAAATTGAATTTCTTTAGTTGTTTTTTTTAACCTTTTTTTTAATTATTATTTGCTACAGATGGAAAATGAATAAGAATTCCTTCACAGCGAGAATTAAAGGGCCGGTGCGGAGACCAGAGACCCCCCCTCTGCTGGAACGGCTGGATAATTGCAGGGTAGCGCGCTGCAAATCCATTTCTCCAATTACTTCTTCTTGAACTATATCGCTAATTACAGGTCAACAACTCGGGATTATAAAAAAGACAAAAGGCGGCCGGGGGTGGCGGAGATATTTGGCTGCGGAAAACAAAAAGCGGGGGTTTAGGGCAAATTTAACTGATGGGGAAATTTAAAGGGAACACGAAGAATTGATGATTAATATGCCTGATGGGGGGGGGGAGATATGCTTCCCTTCGAATCTTCCAACCACCATGATCTTCCATGATTCATCATGATCTACATGCGCCGTACAACCTTTCTTAGAGGAGTCACAAATATTTAATTTCATTTCTGAATTATGACATCACTACGTGACACCATGAACAGGTAAAAGTTGGCCACTGTATGCATGTGTGGAAAAGCGGTGATGTCATAGCGGACGATCCTTTTATCTATGTATTTAGTGAGGATAATCCTGTCCCAATATATAAATGATGCGTCCCGGCCGCTGTTACTGTCAGGGTGATGAGGTCCCTTTAAATGGACTGGAAACAACATTCTAACAGCACGAAGCTTTTCCATTCGGGTCGCCCCCTGCTTGGTATTAAAAAAAATGATATTCGCCCACTTCATAAAACTGAATCAGATTGAAGGCCGGTCTGTCCTCCTCCTCGCAGCCAGAGAATTAATTACATGCTATAACGACACGCATGACACATACATAACGACACGCAGAGCCATGATCTAATTATAGCAGAATAACACATTGCTGTTTATTCTCCTTCAGACCACCAAGTATATAATGGTGTAACTAAAGCTCGAAGATACGCGGAGCCCAGAGCAATCTCAATTAGGCATACGCTTGGTTTGGCACCAAACGCACAAAATTAAACCGGTCCAAATTTATTCTGGCGAACGTTGGAAATTTGGAGACGGAACGTGCGATGCACGGCCAAAAAAAACCCCACCGGCTATACAAAAAAATAAGGAACGGTCCAGGGGCCAAAACTGGAAAACTAAAAAGTATGGAAAGTATTGTGAGATTTGCCATGCCTGCTACCGGACCATCCAGAAGATCCAACAGAGATCAGAGAATTAGCGGGCGGGTTTGGTGATTACGGTAAAACCGCAGGTACCGGCCCCCCGGTTTTTCACCACACAAGGGATTTCAGGGCTCAACGAGGGACTGATCTATCTAAACAGGGACACTTTGGAAGGCATCGGGCATCTCATTGCGCCGAGCAGCCCTACACGTTTCTCCTTCCTCTTCTAATCTCTGAAAAGGAAACGAGCGTTGGGCCGCTGGATGATTCCGATCAACGTTTGGAACAACTCAGCGGCCAACAAATTCCATGAGCCAGACGCACGGCTACAAAAGCCTTCCGGACCTCGCAGGTCTCTTGCTCATGAAAATAATCAAGAAGAAACCTCTGAAGTTTTACGAGGCTTGGAGACCCCCAATCTGGTTCCGAGAATTAAACCTTCCGCTAAAATCCTGTTCACTGAGCAAAGAGATGTAGGCGACGTGAAATATGTCGACTCGCTTTATGGTCAGATCCTGCAGCCCCCAAAAATATTAGTCCGGATCTCGTCCCGTTCAGAAGGAACCGATTGATTCTAAGCAAAGGCTTGTCTGGCTCGTGGAGAGGGGATGCCGATTGGCTGAAAGGCTCCATTGCCATTACAGAAGAATATAAAGCCAAATGTCTCTGTGATTTTTTTGTTCGTTTTAATCATATCGAGGAGAGAATAAAATAACAGATCTGCTTATGTTTTTTTGTGCTACGTCGTAGTAATATAATCCAAATCTGAATTTATCGAGTGCTCTTAGAGCCGGGTTTAAGGGTCCACAGATAGGAGAATTGAGAATAACGTGCCATTCATCGGGTCATTATATTCCGCAGAAGAAAAAAACAGCTTACTATTAGAACAACAGCCTAATAAACGATGTTCAAGGTCCGCTATTAATAACCTCTTCACCCAATCCATTAGCACCTCGGCTGATAACCGCAAGCCTTTATTAACGATTGTCTTCGGTCTGTGTTGTGTTTTTAAGCCCCTGGGACTGTCTTCTGGTAAATGTTACCTTTCATGCGACCTCAGCTTTCCCAGAACCCCACTTATTCCCCCAGCCACTAGGCATTTGTCGTTGGCGTGACTTAATATCTGATACAATTGATTCCATCCTTATCTTCAAACGCTCCTCATCCATCCCAACCACAGCCTTCTGGTTATCTGACACGACGTTTTCATTCGAAGAAAGAGTCTGCGTTATTTCTATGATGGGGATTCGCGGGACGTCATTATAGCACCTTTCAGTATATAAATTAGGGAAACCTTGTTATACGTTTCTTTGGATTTTGTGCAGAAACTGTTAAAAATATTTGATTTTATTCATACATATTTGGTATGAAACTAGCAGATGATGATCACAATCATAAATGCAAGGTTACGAATTTGAGGATTAGGAATAAGCATGTTGTTTATGGACGTAGTAGGATCCTTTCATAAGAACCATTAATACGGAACGGTTTAGCCATTGGGATTGAATCTGGACTGGAAAATAACTGCAAACTGGTTGAACTGGTATAATAAATATCGATATAGAATGGGGTGTGATACAAATGTATCCCGTCATTATGTTATAAAAGGATGACGTGCATTATGTTATAGATAGGAGTCCCTGTAAACGCTTTTGGCTTTCCACTGCTAGCTTTTCGCAGAGAGGAAGGGGCACTCACATCACAGGGTTTATTAAACTTCTACTCCCCTCCATCAAAATAAAGTATTGACCGACGAAGTCTTCATGGCAGCCAAGGGAATTTAATATTCCCATCGCCCACGGAGCGAGGAAGGAAAATAAACCGTTTCGGTGACTGATAATTTCCCGCTCTCTCCTACTCAAGCCTCTTCCAGGAACTACACACAATGCTTCTCAAAGATGATGCATCGGGGAGGGCAAAAACATTGGGTGGCTTGTGTTGGACGGGGTCCGGTGCCCTAAATCCAGCTGCCTGATGAATGATCGCGTAGAATCGCAGCCAATTCGTTGGTCGGAGGATTGAGATGCCTTTTTTCCCCGCGGGTGCCCTTGGCAGTGCAACGTGTGCCTTGCGTTATTATAGTTTCCTGTTTGCTATAACATGAGGGTGACCCACGCAGTCCACCGCTGTGTCTTCTTGTGTAAGATCTCACACTCTACTTGTTCGCCGGCCTTGTTTGGGATGGCCTTATGTATATCCCATGCGGACTTTACTTCCCTCGCTGTATGAGCTCACGTTGGCCATTAATGGACTGGAGTGGGGTGGTGGTGGTATCGCCACATCCTCGGCCTGTGGGTCTATCAGCAATCTCCAGTTCCTGCAGCACTCCGCAGACCTTAACTAGAACTCATCGCGATCTTAGATCCAGACAGGGCAGCCCCAGCACTCCAGCGGACATCTGATGATGTCTGGTGATCAAAGTGCGACCAGCAGCTGGCTATGCGGCGCTGTCAGCCATTGGCCCATTGGGCATTTGCCAGTTTGCCAGATGGCAAGTACGGATCTGCCGATGGGTCTCTCAGTTTACGCTTTGAGCCTAGGGGAGATATGACTGGATTTCTACACTCGAGTCAATGATTTTCAGCAGACAGAAGGAAGCCCAGCTTTGGCTAAAACATACATGTTTTAAGTGATATTTTAGCTCTTTTGCTTCTGTAAACTAAAATTGTTGTTATGAATCACTTGTTATGTCTGGTTTACCCATTGTACAGCGCTGCGGAATATGATGGTGCTATATAAATCAATAAATAATCATCTTGGTGGTCGACAATATGACTTTCAAAACTTGTTGGTCACACACTGCCATCTACTGTCTGTACTGTTTATGGTATTACGGCTTAGTTTCCCAAATTCTGATTTAAATTGGGGCGGAATAGATGTGAACGCTATACTCTGTAATGACACTAAATGTCAGGAGGCAGCAGCAAAAGCTAACCCTCCAAAGGGGGCGACCACATCACAAGGTGCAAATCTGTTCGGGTCAGGATAGGGGTGCATCATCTCACAGAAACGAGGCCGGTTATTGAGGATAAGAAACAATGTATCCAGCTTAATCGGTTCCGTTAACGGGAGGCAGCTGTATACGAGGGGGGTAAAGTATCGCCAGTGATTGGCGCATAGCTATGAGGCTTATCGTGATGGTCATCTTCTATGGTACAGGAGGAACCCGTGTCTCAGGGGCCATAGGGAATGCCCAGGGAGGCTCGGGGGCTTTATAAGCATTAAGGGTTTGGCAGACGAGGGTTCAAAGCAGGGGGCCGACCGGACAGACAAGCTTTGGCATCATGTCTGCCAACGGCCTACAGCACGTCAATGGTATCTAAATGAGGAGGAAGCTGGTTTATAAATCAACCGTTATAAATGGTCCAATTGTAAGGAGCATTCAGTTGGTTGCTATGGTGATAGGACCACTTGTTTAAAGTTTACACTAGAATCACCGCCACGGTGCTTCATTTACTACCCACCGCGCTTTACCCCGTCCAATGGAGGCCTGCGGCGAGGAAAAGCGTTACCATGGCATTGATTCAAATATGAGCAGCTACATTATCATAATAGATAAGTTTTTGTTGTTTTGATTTTTTTTTACTGAAAATTTACTTTTTTAAGTTAACCATTTAAAAAAAATACTATTTTAACATGTCATTTGAAAAAAAGAACCAAATGATACAGATTTACATTAGAAAAGGTAATTACCCGCCATGGTCACTCGGCTGAGGTGAAAGTGACGGGTGGGGCGTGTCTTGGAAGTCTTCTCTCTCGTCTCTATGGTTGGCTTGTCTAGCATGTCAGTTCCCTCTTTTGTGTGACTGCTTGTATTTTGCTTCCCCTCTATGGTTAACTTCCGGTCAGCTGTGCGGGGTTCGTGAAGCCGAGCTCCTTAGGTGCCGGAAGCGGCTGTTTGAGCTGCGCAGGCTGCCCAGCCCCGGTACCGAGAGACTGGGTATCATGTCCCGAAAGCAGACGGTGAGGAGCAGGCCCGGGAAGAAAGCCGAGGTGGAGCGGAAGAGAGATGAGAGAGCAGCTCGGAGAGCAATAGCCAAAGAACGCAAGAACCGGGCGGGAGAGTACGACGACCCAGAGGAGTTTGTCAGTTTTGCTAATCAGCTTCAGGTTCTGGGCCTCCGGATGCGGGAGGTACCGGGAGACGGGTTAGTGACAGGAGAAATCCGCCATGTTGCTACACCCAGTGCAAAGCGCTTATGTGTTTGGCATGTCTGCCATCTTGGTACACCCAACCAGCACCAACTTCGTTCTTGGTACCCAGACTGGAGGAAAAAGGGACCACTCTGTCTGGTGTTGTGGCTGTCATACCTGAGCCAACCAATGGTCGCTAAAACATTAATAATGACAGTTAAACAGTAACGTGCTGTCATCAAACAAGAGGGTGTACTAATATGGTGGCAACTGTCACTTTTTGTATGGGTTCATTCCATAGTGCCACAGAAAAAGAGTAACGCAGGTGGCACAACGTTTAGAAATCAGGATAATTTACTGACTTGTCGGAGAAATGATGTTGTAAGAGTGATTACTGTTGTTCAGATGGTTAAGGAATCCCTATTGCTGGATTGCGAGACAAGAACCAGTTACAGATCTAATGGGGGGGGGGTTATAAATAATGGTAATAAATAAATAAATCCTGCTCAGACTCTGTCCGATTCTTTTTAGAAACTGCCTGTTCCGAGCACTGGGAGACCAGTTGGAGGGCCATTCCCGAAACCACCTGAAGCACCGTCAGGAGACCGTGGACTACATGATCAAGCACCGTAACGACTTTGAACCCTTTGTCGAAGATGACGTACCCTTTGAGCGGCACGGTGAGACCGGCGGGGATGACGGCATGTGGATGTGTACAAGTCGGCTGATGCAGTGTCTTAATGGCCTTTTCTCTCTACGCAGTGACCAATCTAGCCCAGCCGGGCACCTTCGCCGGCAATGATGCTATTGTGGCGTTTGCGCGGAATAACCAAGTGAACGTGGTGATCCACCAGCTGAACAATCCTCTGTGGCAGGTAACCGCTTTTTGCTGCCTGTCACTTCGAACCCTCTTAATTATTTTCAATATACAGAAACTGTTAGAGTTCGTGAAAATAACTTTTCGTTACAAATTCCCTGCAAAACAGGAGAATAAGCAGGCAGGCTAGATGGGCCGATCTGCCGGCAGCTTCTGTTTTATTTCTGAAACGCATCTGATAAAGTCGTGGGATTTACTGGGACCTTTTACGGGAGTCGCTATAACAATGGCTCGTAGTGCAGAATAGTGGCTATAACGCAAACCACCAAAAAAAGCACCACCCCCCCCACCCCGGTACAAAAAATAAAATCGGTAAAATAAATATATTGTGGTGCAGGGAAAGGTGTCTCTTCTCCTTTGTCACCATGGTGTCTGACTCTTCTCCATCAGAATGTAACCAGATCCTAATCCGTATCCCTGCTCTGGGCGTTTCACTCCTGTGTCAGCGTTAAGATGTTAATCCCCTTTGTGTCATTTTCTTGGCTGACTCCTACTAACTGTTTTTATTTTTTTTATTGCACCCGCAAGCTGTTTGATTTTTTTTTTTTCTTCTAAATCCCACAATGCTCAGGCAACCTGTTCCTAGCCAGATGGCGGGCTGTATATCGCGATAGGATAAGTTCTATGCCAGCTTTAGGGCTCCGCAGGAGTCCTCGGGGGTCTCGCTGCATTGTCTCCTCTCTCTGCCACGCAGTGTATATTTTCTCAGCCGTTGCCAAGTGTCCGCTTGTTTGTTCTTCTCACTTAAATGTTCTGCCAAATGAAATATTTGCAGGGCTC
Organism: Spea bombifrons; assembly: GCF_027358695.1. NCBI lineage: Eukaryota > Metazoa > Chordata > Amphibia > Anura > Pelobatidae > Spea > Spea bombifrons. The sequence goes on along the minus strand of NC_071098.1, from coordinate 32,512,397 downwards.
AGGCGGAAATGTCAGCTATAACATCGCTAAGGAAACCTTCCCCTCCCTGCCTTTCAGATCCGTGGCGCCGAGAAAGCCAATTCCCAGGAACTGCACATAGCCTACCGATACGGCGAGCACTACGACAGCGTACGGCGCGTTAACGATAACACGGAGACCCCCGCAAACCTGCAAACAGAGGTCAGACCTGTGCAGAGCCGCGAACCGCGCGATACGTGTACACTGCCAGCATGTATATCACACAATATACGGCTTTATACCTGGGTGCATCGCAACCTAAATTGAAGTATAATTTAGGATTTCGTTACAGCAGAAACTATCCATTTCTAGAAGCGTGTTGTGTAGCTTGAGGAATATAATAAGCATTGCCTGAGGTCCTTGGTGTGGGTGGCTTTTAATATTAGGACCCCCCCTCCAATATATTTCCCTCTGTGCGGTATCCGGAGACATTTCCCCAGGATCTCACGCGCTCAGAGTTCACGTTTGCACATTATCTTGTCAATTTGCTCGATACGTCCTCTGGCGTTAAGCGTCTCTTTTCACGCCATTAGGCTTCCCTGTCAGTTCTGCGTAAGCTGTGAACTTTCGGCTCCACGTCGGGAATCTTCTGAGCTGGTTTTAGACACCGAATCTCGGAGGACTCGCCCGACGCAGGGTAGTCACGAAGGTCGGGTAACTGATGCGTCTCTCTCTCACACTTTCAGATGCTTTCAAAAGACCGGTCGAATCGGAAGGGCAGACAGAATTTAAACCAGCAGGAAGACCAGTCAGAGGTGCAGGGGGACGCCGTGCAAAAAGTGCGCAACGCCACGGGCTGTGCGGTGAGTGTTTTTCTGATGTGCGAGATAATAAACCAGTTTAGATACCAAAAAGGAAAGAAAGGGTTCAAAGACCAAGACTCCGATATAATAAAATATGTAACTTTTAAATCATAAAGCTAAAAACGAATGAAACAATTTTATTTATTCATTGTTTCATTTCATTTATTTTTAGCTTTATAGATTGTAATTGATATGTTATATTTTATTATATCTGGGTCCTTTCTTTTAATTGTCTTTAAAAAGTATTAATTAAAATCTGTGGTCTGTATTCTTTATCAGGACGTCCAGGTGATACTGCAGAGTTTGGAAGCCGAGAGCTACGATATCGAGTCGGCCATTCATGTCATTCTGCAAATGGAGGAACTCAAACAGTGTGGTAAGGACATGGTGCAATCGACCAGCCGACGCCAAATAAAGTAATTTACCGTTTACAGCGGGTCAGAGTCCGCTGCATCGTCACATCTGTTCTCTGGATCTAGGTGCCCTGTGAAAGGAGTACTGGGTTTCTGACGCGTCATCAAGATCTGTTGGTTTTTTTTTGACAGATTCTCACCCGAGCTGCTTGGCTGATGAGAGCGATTCCACGCCAGCCCGGGAGGAGGGCAGGTCTGAAACACCCGAAGAAATTATGTGCTCTGGCCAGAGGTTAAGTCACCAGAAGACCCAGAACACACCGAGCGGTGTCGATTTAAATGCTGGTCACCCAGCCCGACGCGAGGACCACGGTAACGACTCCAGAAACATCAGCAACAAAGGCCAGACAAAGGTAGAGCAATGACACGAAGTGTGCTCGGTGCAGTAGCTAGTGACAATGGGTCTCCTCCTGTGGATAAGGAACTTGTGCGTCTTTTAGAAGAGGTTTGGTGAAACTGAAGTATAGTTCCCATCATCCTGTGGATAGCGGGATTTAGTCGGGGATTTCATATGTGGGTAAGGACAGAGGAGCCGAATTGTCCAGGGTCGTTAAAGAGCTTTGTAAGAAGACTCGCAGATGTTGGGTTTGTGTCGGCTGCTGTGACAGTTGCAGTAACACAGAGGTTTGGAACAATTATGTTTGTATGTATTCTGTCCCAGGTAAGCAATAAGCAAAGGAAAGAGCAGCAAAGACAACAGAAGAAGAAACGACAGGAGGAGCGGCATCGGCAGAAGGTCCAAGAGAGCCGGAGTAATAATATCGACAACAACCGACAGGAGGCGGACGACGACGACCCTTCCCAGATAACTCTGGTCAAAGCTCTTTCCGCCCTGAACATTTGACGTCGGGGACCTCAGCCTGGCCTGGCGGATAGGCCGGATCCAGAGGAGCGGACCGTGTCAGATGGACGTGGTGAGGTGTGCGGGCTACGAGGCCGGCGTGAGTGTGACCTGTCGGAGAACGCCCGCCGTGCCTCGTCTGCCGCGTCATCCCTTCTCATAGCAGGCGGTGCGACGGTTCATGCCACGGAGGTCGTGCGACATTTTGGAAAACGGCCCTTTAAACGACACTGTATGATAAATTATATTTTTTAAATAAAAATATGTATGTATATAAATCTGTCTCCTTTATTTAGTGAGCTAGTTGGACAGACCTCCGCGGTGTTTGTATAATGTCTGTCTGGAGCAAGGCGTTGTTATAGAATTATATTAAACCCTTTCTGGATCTGCCAGGCGCTGCCAGCTTTAAAGACGTCCCCTGCGCCGCGTTATGAATTCTATTTCTCTGTTCACGCCTGTCAGTAATAGAAGACTCATCTGACGTGATTTCCAAAGGGTGTGAATATCCCCCTCGTGGAGCGGCTACAAACTCCACTTCCATTACAATCTCCGCAGGTGCTGGAGGCTTTATTCACTAAACCGCGAGGAAAAAAAAACGCCGCATGCGGTTTATATCCAGATTTATTCCAGAAACTCGAAATTGTTCTGAACCGAGAGTCCAAAATAGCAAACTATTTAGAAAATTTACCAAAATGCACCCCCCCCCTCAGTGTCCCCGTTTCCAGCGTCTCAGTTTGTTGTTGTCGATGACTCGGTTATGGGTTTAGTTATCGGGGAGAGCGTCGTACGCGCAGGCTGGCGTGGGTCCTCGGCAGCGCAGCTTCTTTGCGTAAAAGGTGTATTTCCTAGAATACTTGTCGTCGTGTTGCTTGAAGCAGAGGACGGCGTCCCGGTCGCACTCGCACACCAGCCTGGCGCAGTCGTCGTTTTTAGGAGAATCTGCTGGGAATGAGGGGAAAAAAAAAACGACAAAAACAAAAATGAACAGGACTGCGAGTTCCGTGAAACAATCCAACTTGCAGGTGCCTAATTACGCTCTGGGGTCTGCGGGGGTCTCGGAACCGGCTGTCTGGGGGTCTCGTGTAACAAGCACCCCCTTTACCCCCCAACGGTCTTCTAATTGATAAGATCGCGCTGAATGCGGGTCTGTTTTACCGCAGGTCAGGCTGCCGTCCGTGAAGTCGTAGTGATAACGTCTGGTCATCGGTCTGCATCCCAGCAGCGACATCCGAGCGAAGCAGCAGTCGTGTTTGTGGCAGCACCTGGAGGGGGGCAGAAAGCACAGGGGTCGGTGTCGGGGGCAGTTCAGAGGGTTTATAGGGGCATCGGAGGTCGGGGAAACCTGTCCATGCCCAAGGTATGCATTGAACAGAATGCAGTCTCCCCAAAGCTTTTGGGTCCTTGGGGGGCCCTCTTTTATTATAACATTCTATTTATTTAGAATCTGGCCCTCTATTCATTTACTGGTCCGTATAAATGTATATAAATATATAATGTGTTTTTTTGGGGTGTTTTTTTGTGCCGTTCGGGTATTTAATGTGAGTTTTCATTTTGGCAACACATTAATATTTAAAGGAAGAAAGCAAACATTTTACTCGGCCCTCATCCAGATCCATGTGAAATCGGGGAGACTTTTTTATAATATAATTTGGTTAAATGACGTGTTTTTTGTTTTTCAGGTCAGATGAGGAGGGGATCGGGACGGGGAAACATTTTGTCTCCGCATCGCAGTCTCTCCTCTTTTATCCCCTCCAGCGGTTTCTCACCCCGTCCTCCATCATTCCCGGTCGCTATTAATGCTTTTGATGTTTCTAACTTCCTTACGAAGGGTTGTTTTTTGAGCGCCAACAAGAGGAGAACGCCGTCAAAAGGTAAGCCGTTTCTAAATTCTAAACACGATAACGTCCGCAGATATAACGTCACAAACTATTCTTTCTGGAATCCGAATGCTCAGAAGAGCCATTAAACTTTAATCAAATAACCAAACTTTACTTTTCTTTTTGTTGGAATTTACAGAAAATGGCGAGCGTCGGACGGCTGCAGACATCATCAGCGACCGTCTCGCGAGCGGCGCGTCTCAGCGAGTCCAAACAGCCTGAGCGGTGAGCCCTCTCTCTCCTCTGTGTTTTATCTCCGAAACGATATTAACGCTTTTATAGCCAAAACATCAGCATCAGCATTCTAAGCACCGCTAAATTCCACAACCTTTCCCAGAAACAATTGGTCAAAACGTCCGACCGGTGACGTCGAACGCGCGTTTTATCCATGTAAATATACATCCCGGGGGGGTCACTTACCAGTCTATCTGGTCCTTGGGTTGCCCGTACCCTCCGTACCCGCAGTGGCAGCCGTAGAACGCATAAAACGATATCGCGGACCTTCCCGTGACTTCATGGATCATGGTTCCGAATTCCAGGAGCCCGCAGGACGCCACGGCGACCGCTGCAGGGCGAGACCCGGAGTCAGCGACCGCTTTCCACTTCACATTATAATTTCATAATTACCCCCCCCCAAGTATTTCCTCCCAAGATCCCCGGGCTGATTCCAGGGAAGGGGTCTCCTTACTACTTGTTTCCATGGTGATTGCACCTTTTTGTATGAAGGGCAGTTAGAGAACTCACCTGCGCAGAGGACGATAAACAGAGCGGTTGCCATCTCCCGGCCCCAAGCGTCTCAGACGAGACAGACGCTTTCCTTAGCGGAAGAAAGCGATTATTTATTATTTAATATTATTCTATTATTTTGTGACATCACCGAGGATATTCTATCTTTACTTCTGCAGGAAAACAGATTGTATTTATTTCTTTTCACCTAAAAATTAGACCAATATATAGAATAATAATAAATATATATATATATATAAAGGCAGAATTTTCCCCAAATCTAATGCTACGTTTAATCACCATATATGTGGCAGTTTTTGTTTTTTTTGGACAATATCCTATGTTTTTTTTTGTTTGAATACGTTTTAATACCTCGTTCTTTTGATCTTTTTCCAGGAACACTCAGTCGAGCCGGGGTTATCTCCGAGAAGCTCCTGCAAAATACAGACTCGAGTTACCGATCAGAACGTTGTTTGAAGGGGGTTAACGCGGCGCAGGCGATCCCGGTACCGGCGCATGCGTTCCACCTCTCGCCAGGTAAATCGCCGGTATTTGTGCAGAGAAGCGGAATGGGAAGTTTGTGAGTGAAACGCTCCCCTGGGTACGGCCGGGGGTTATTCCGATGTATGCAGGTGGGGAACATGCGTGTAAAAAACACGTGAGCTGCTCCTGAGTGGAGACTTCTCGTAGGGTAAGATATTGAGTCTTTGCCTGCTCTCCGCATTCGCTCCCCCTCCAGAGAGTGAAGAAAGATGAAGAAAGTCCGGGAGGAGGAGGAGGAGGGAAGCCACGCGTGTGAATGCCGTGTGTCCTGTCCTCACCTGAGCAGCAGCATGCGCGTGTCCTCCAGCTCATCCCGCATCTTGCCAAGTTATCAGATTTCGGGTGGGTGGAGATGCCCTCGGATGTCACAACTTCTCCCTTCGCTTACAAAATCAGGAACCCCGCGGCGCCTCCCTCGGCCTCTCTAAATAAAACCATTATCGCCGACCAAAAAATACCTTTTTATTTCTGCGTTTTAAGCTTTTTTTTTATATTTTTAAATATTTCCCCAGAGCAGCTTCCCGTCTGGGCTCTGTGGCCGGCACGGAGAGGACAAAACAGAATCTGCCGCCCGCCATTGGCGTTTTTAGAATTGATATTTCATCTAAGATTTCCAAAAAGGGGAAAATTCTATATATATTTTATTTTATGATGCGCTAATTCCCATTGGAAAAAAATCAAACAATGCTTTCTTTGTCGGCGGGTTGGGTTAGCGATCGCCGAGGGGTGGCAGAGACCAAGCCATCATTATTCCAGCCCTGTAATAACAAAACGGCATTAAACATTAAAAAAGGACAAAAATCTCTTATTCCGATGATGTCAGATCTATTATTACAGTGCACTAAGCGAGCCGACGCGTTCCTTTATCTGTATGCGTAGCGTTGTACCTAAGTCTCTTCTCTTTTAGGGGCTCACTCGCTAAACGGCAAGCTGCAGGTGAACCCACCAAATACTGGAAGTCCATCCCAGGCTTTGCTCGCCGTCGGGGTAACGCTCGTCTATGACATCACAAAGGAGCAGAAGGTAAGAACCGTAGCCGCGTTCCTCCATACTGTCTGTTTTTTAGATTCCCTTTGATAAAATATTTAAATATACATAATAATATAATAAAAACATATTTTATAAACTATTTTATATTTAGTATTCTTGCTTCAATATTGTTTTGCAATACAGCAATACAGCGTAAGGCGATCAGATGGAAAATGCCCCATGGGGGGCAACCGTGAATTAAGCATACACCTGAATTATACATTTTCACCGCAAAAAAGGGGCCTGAGAGGGTTAATGCCTGCACTGATCTAGTTTGGGATCATGGGAATTGTAGTTTATTAAAGGCAGGTGGGATTACAGTCTTTCATCTGACTATACATTTTATATACGGAGACGGGCATCCACTGGCACCTCAGCGGCTGTGGATTCCAACTCCCATCACGGCCAGCCAGTTGTTTAGTTTCCATGTCAGATGCCATCGAGCCGGTTTCATGCTCTGCACTGGATTAGAGGTCTGGAGCTGGTCCGGTGGCATTCTGACTTTACAATCCCCAAACCGGCGGCCCGCGGCCCGGCACTGAGAGCTCGGGATTGACGGGGTAATTATCCTGGAGGCTGTTAATTACGGAGCAATCACAGGAGTGACAGACGGCGGCATACGGAGACAGCAGATAAGATCCAGATTAACCGTTAGAGGAAGAATCCCGACCTACCATCCTTACCCCTCCATGTGCCACCAGCACACAGAACTACCCTCCTTACCCCTCCATGTGCCACCAGCACACAGAACTACCCTCCTTACCCCTCCATGTGCCACCAGCACACACCTACCCTTCTTACCCCTCCATGTGCCACAAGCACAGAGAACTTACCCTCCTTACCCCTCCATGTGCCGCCAGCACACAGAACTACCCTCCTTACCCCTCCATGTGCCGCCAGCACACACCTACCCTCCTTACCCCTCCATGTGCCGCCAGCACACACCTACCCTCCTTACCCCTCCATGTGCCGCCAGCACACAGAACTACCCTCCTTACCCCTCCATGTGCCGCCAGCACACACCTACCCTCCTTACCCCTCCATGTGCCACCAGCACACAGAACTACCCTCCTTACCCCTCCATGTGCCGCCAGCACACAGCACACACACCTACCCCAACACATGGTGCCACGTGGCACTATTATAATCGCAGCGCAGCGATACTAAGACAGGGAAGAAGGAACGTTAATGACGGGAAGTTATAAATGTTACATCAGATAATATTTTAATATGAGGAAGCGATTAAACGCGGAGCCGCACCCCGGCCTGCGAGCCAAATCTCTCTAATAACAGACTATTTGTATCCGCTCTCGCTTCGTGTCCCGATGTATTTGTCTCTCGTGCAGATTAAGCTCACGTTCTCTGCCACAAATGTCTCTGGGTCTCCTCTGCTCTCAGATTAAACCCAGTGTGGTCTGAGGTCCAAAAGATTTCATAGTTTTGTCTAGTCTGCTGTCCCAGGGAGGGTGGTAGATAAGTGCAACAGCCTCCCAGCAGGTGTGGTAGAGGGTAATACAGTGAACATGCATGGGATAGACATACGGCTCCTGAATCTAAGACGAGATCAATGACTGATTAAGTCTTTACAGCAGGAGAAACGGGCGACTAGATGGGGGCCGAATGGGGCCGATCTGCTAGCAGAGGGAAATTATTACCTTTCTCCAGGGGTGTTGAGGATGTTAGCAGTGCTGCTCTCAGCAAATCCCAAAATATCTCCGTTTACGAAACCAAATTTCTCAATTAGCAGTTTCTTCATCTAAAGAGAGCAAAAAAAAACACCCTCCTAAAAAAAGAAAAGTCAGTAAGAGTTAAATCTGCCGTTACCAACTGTTTGCAATCTAACAATGACGGAAAATAATATATTATAATAATGAAGATGCTGATCTGTCAGACTTACCGGGATGCGTATACCAGATCACTGCCTTTTAACCATAACACGTTTAACAAATATAAATAAAATGGAATAGAAATTGTTTTGTTTAAAACTTAATTACAAAATGTATCGGTAAAAGAAAATAAATAAAAGTAGTTTGGCTGCAATACCCCAAGTTACCACTAGATGTCCTAGAGGACAAACATAATCCTAATAATAATATAATTCATTAATGATCATTTATTAATAAGAATTCATTAATTATTAATAACGGTTTAGTGATATTTAAATTATAAGGAAAGGCAGATTATTATCCAGTCGTTTACCTGCTGATTTTTACTTTCACCAACCATCGGGGCTTCTGTCTTTTTTTTTTTTATGCAGGACCCCAGTGGTAATTTGTTAATAGTTTAGGGTCCCCTCATGGTGACCCCCCTATAGCCCATTAAATGGGGTGCTGTGAGTGGCTTCTGTCACATGGGAAGTATCCGGCCAAAAACATGGCGGCGGCGCCCCTGGTGCGGCGACATTTCTCTCGGTTACGCGAGAGCTCCATGTCTTGCCGACGTTGTGCGTGCTCCCTGCGCCATGACGTAGGTGAAAGGCGTGCCACGCGCCGGTTGCCCCGGTAACGAGCGGTTGTGTACTAGTAGGAGTTCTGCAGAGTGATGGCCGCGTTTGGAGCCCAGGAAAGAGAGGTAACCGGGGCAGGGACGCGGGGGGTAATTAATGGGAACAGGAAAGGGAGGTGGAATAACCGGGGGGATTGCAGAGGGGTAATTACTGGGGTGAGCTGTGCTGGGGCTGTGCTCATGTTTGTACATTTAAATGATTTATTTTTATTATATTTAGTGATGTATATATTAAGTGTAAAAGGGGAAACTGATAATGTGCACTCCTGACCTGCAGAGCTTGCAATTTAACCACCCCCCATTCTTTACAGGTAATGTAAGAGGCAATGGCCACAGCGCCGACCGGTGTGAGTATTCCCAGCGCTGCAGACGGCCTCCATAGAATGCACGTTACCAGACCCAAATCTGCCAAAGGTCGCACCAGGACCACCCCGCAGAGCTTCTCCCACAGCGAGGACTACTCCTACCCAGCCTCCCCGTCTCCGCGGGTGCCCACGGCCCAGCCTATCACCAGTCCCCGGATCGTACAGGAAGATGTCGCCGAGTTCCTCCATCAGCTTCCAGCCCGGCCTGCCTCCTCCTCCTTAAACCGATACCGAGTCCTTCCTTCCATCGGGGCTGCTGGGAGCGGAGAAAATTCAGCCGAAGAGGAGCTGGCGAGACAAACCAGCTGCATGCGGCTGGCGAGCGGATCGCATAACCGGCGTGCCAAAGCACTCTATCGAGCCCAGGTCCCAGCCGCAGTCAGCACCGGAGACACCGGCCGGAGCACGAAGCCTCACGCTGCACCCGAGACCTTCCCCGTTTCTCCAAACCTGCAGGAACCCTCAGATCAAGAGCCCAGACTGCTCCTGGCCCTCCGATCCCACGCCGGGCAGAGGTTTGAGTGGCACTTCCGCCCCTCGGACACTATCCAAACCGTCCTGGCTGTGGTCGAGATGAAGACTGGTACCTCCTGCGAAAACTGCATTGTGGAGTCCATGGAGGTGCCCAGAAGGAGCTTCCCTGACCTCAGCCGAACTCTGCAGGAGTGCAGAATCCCTAACAAATCTGTCCTGTGTATCCATCAGACAGAAAGGGACTAAGGAGACACAATCCCACGTACAGGGGGCTATGGGCTGGCCGCTCAGCACAGGTGGCACTGCGGTCCCCATAACCACCATCTACGAGATTGAGGACAATCCTTGGAAACGCTTCACATTTGACACCTGTCTTGGGACGTTTATTTGATTTAATCCTAATGGCTACAGCTCATATTCTCATTCTAACAGTTACGTGACCACAACCTCTCAGTATCCTTTATACCGTTTGAAGATTTTTTGTATATGTTCCAATGTTATTTTTGTTTTGTTGTAATCTGCTTTCTAATTGAGAGAACAAAAAAAAACCCTTCACACTTTGTATCTAAACAGCATTCACTGTTGGTGATAATTTTGTGCCTGTCTTTTAATAAAAAAAATCTGCACTTATCCTAAAAGATAACAGGGGTCCTTCATGGGTAAAGAACAAAACAAAACCCAGAATGGGGTCTAACTTACAGCAAAGCGTTATTTCTGTCCTGATGGAGAACCTCACTAACATTCCGCATCTTTGGATCACAATTACAGTATAATTAATAATAATAATAATAATATACACCGAGAACAAATCGCTGGGAGCGGATTCTTTATTCAAAACAGAGTTAAGGTACACAGTTTGCAGCACCCCTTCCCGTGTGCCCGCTTTCAAATATAAAGTAAACTAATTAAAAGGGTTTCCTAAAAACTTTAGGTACAGCTTCAGTCAATTTAAGGTTTTTTGTCTAACTTTTTTACTCGGTAAAAGGATTTTTTTCACTTCTGTCTTGAAGCAGATTTATACATAAAATAAACATGCAAAAAAAGTAAAGCGGAATAAACACCCAAGCTTTGGTATCGGCTCTGGCAGCATTCTGGATAACAGACGTCTATTAAACAGAATTTGCGCTCAAAGTCTTTCCTGGCTGTGCACAAGGCATGGGAGGGGAACCGCATCACAGCTAATTAAAATTAATCCTTTATAAGTGAAAAAAGATATATGGATGAAGGGCCGGGCAGGAGTTACACAATTATTCTGATAGGACAGCTTTTAAAACACTTTATAATCCTGCAGCCTCACGCATCAGCTGATTATCCACACCAAGACCTCAAATTTACGCAACACAATTAATAAAATAAAAAAATGTGACTGTTGGTACCCTCCTGCCCAACATGAACTGGGTCTGAAATCCTTCATGCTAGTTTTAAGTTCTATATTGCCAAACAAACCAACACTTGAAGCTCACATCCTTCACCAAGAACGTATGGCGCGTGGCACACAAACTGCAATCAGTTCAAACAGAAGGGGGGGGGCAACCTCTACCGATAAAGTGGGCCCAGGGGGTTAGTCGCACGCTCCTCCCCATCAGAGGGTGCAAGCTTTAAAGTTCAGCGTTTTACAAATACTTCAGTTAAGGCTAGTCTAAAAAGTTTCTTAATTCTTCATCCAATCCGCCGTCCCCAGAGAATCGAGGAAATTCCTAGTTACTTTTCAGCTGTGGGACCCCGTGGTTAAAGACCACCGGTAAGGAGATACTGGTGAAGAATGCAGCAGAGGAGACTTGGTGACCGCTTTCAATTGGCGATTTTCTCCAGCTCGTCGAGGTCGTCTGTGTCAAGCTTCTCAATCTTTTTGTCTGGAGGAAAAGTTAAGATGTTAACTGCGGGAAGACCGATCTAGATTTGAGAAGGAGCCGCATGATAGGATGCAACTTACTGAAGTGCTGCTGGATCCGTGTCAGGACATTCATACTGTATTTGCTGTCCACCATGTTGATAGCCAAGCCTCTTTTGCCAAATCGTCCAGTGCGGCCAATTCTATGCAGATACGTCTCGTTATCTGGGTTACCGTCTTTGTCCACGGGAAGGTCAAAGTTGATCACCACAGATACCTGCTCTACATCAATACCTGTAGATACAAGAGGAATGTTTGTGAAGGCCTGCAAGTCAAGAGACACGTTAAAGCTCCATGCCAGAGTCCGCCCGTGGCCTCCAGATCCTCTGAATAGTTTTAAAGATGGAGGGGGACCTTTGCTGGTTGAAAGGGTTACCACTTTTCCCTCAGTCTGCAGGACACAGCTACCACAATATACATTTCATATTTCAGGAGGACTCAAGAACGTAGACGTTGTCACAACATGGAAAGGGACCTAAAACACCTCAATGTAACAGTTGAAGCTCACCTCTGGCGCACACATTGGTTGTCACAAGAACCTTCTCCTTGGCTTCTCTAAAACGCTCAATGACGGCCGCCCTCTGCTCTACCATCATTTCTCCGCTTAGCAGGGCCACCTGATGCCCCTCTTTAGACAGCTCACCAGCAAGCCATGAAGCCGTCTTACGGGTCTAAAACGAGAAGGGGCAGGCAAGAGTGAGGGAAGATCTCTGGCTAGATCCATAAATGTTGACAGACCAACAGGTTGGTTGAATTTGTGAAAGATGACCTTGCAGCCTACTTACATGGCAGAATATCATCGCCTGGGCAATGGTTATTGCCCCATAGATATTGCAGAGAGCCTGGAACTTCTCCTCTTTGTTGTTACAGAGCACATAGTACTGCTTGATGGTGTCCAGGGTCTCCTCTTCCCGCTTCAGTTTGATAATGTTAGGCTCAGGGACAACTTTCTGCGCAAATTTCCAAACAGAGTCCTCAAACGTAGCAGAAAACAGGAGCATCTGACAGTCACGTGGCAGCATTCTGTGAACACGATAGTTTGATTAGTAATTACATTTAGATCATGGGGGAGATATACAGCGAGACTTGGCAGGCAGGACGGACAGCTGCTCCTCGGCCAGAGCAGAAACGATGCCGCCGCTTACCTCTGGATCCTGATGCTCTGATCTTGGTGTCCCTGAGTGGCGATCATCACGTCCGCTTCATCAAGCACAAACACCTTTATCTTCTTGGGATCAATGAATCTTAGCTTAGAGCACCAGTCCAGAACAGTGCCTGGTGTACCGATCACAATCTGCTCCGCAATCTTCTGCCCGCGTTCCACTGAGGACACATCAAAAGGAGGATTACGGGTTTTGATGGAAACTGAAGTCACCAAACACCGTCAGAGGTAATTAAAATAGCAACACACCGTAAGACGGCGGCCCGTCACCCCATGTACTCACGTTTGTTTCCTCGCACGGCGTACGCCAGTTTAAGCTCTGGATGAAATTTCCCCATCTGCTCGATGACCTTTCCGGTTTGCAGGGCGAGCTCATAGGTGGGCGAGAGACACAGACACTAGGAAGAGGAGGAAATGTATTCAGTGAGAAGTGGAAGTGATCACAGCTGCACACCCTACAACTTGTGCTATAGGGTAATATTCTTGTAAGTTATCCCAAAGGCTTACACTTTCCAAAATTTATACATTTCAAGCAGAGCCTCTCGGGCTACATGTCTACAGGATAGACTTGAGCCATCTTGCACAACAGAATAATATTAATATCGCTCAATAACGGGGCCGTGACACCGATAGGCCAGGCGTGTGTAATATCGTAATAGGCGTTACATTTGGCAGTGTTGGTGGAACAGCACCTTTAATAAAACCCAAACACTTGTGACACTTCTGTACGTGCGTCTCACCTGCGGGTATTTGTTTGCAGGATTCACTCTACTGAGCATAGCGAGAACAAACGCAGCCGTTTTTCCAGTTCCCGACTGGGACTGCGCAATAAGATTCTGGGGTCTGGAACAAGAAGGGGGGGAGGCAGAGTTTATCAGATTAAAAAAACAGGGAATGTTTACCGAGCAAAGAAAAGTCACATTTATGAGAATGTTGCTAAGCAACATAAGCGGCTAACACGCTGCGTCGTCAGAGCACAGCATGCTAGGTCACAAACGGCAGAAGCTAATATACAGAGCGGTGTTGGGAGATGGGGGGGGGAGTGAGAAACCATATGAAAAACAATTAAATAGAATGACAGATCAGTAGGACTACCCCCTACCACGCACAGCATGCTCTGATACATACGGCTCAGCCAGCATCATTGGCAGGGCATTCTCCTGGATCTTGGAGGGCCGGTTGAAACCCATGGCGTAGACTCCTTGTAAGAGCTGCGGCTTCCTGTGAAAAGAGATATTGTAAGGGACGCGGCGTCAATCGCACAACTCATCGCGGATATCGGAACACAGACACGGAGGGGCCGTCGGCTTAGATATCATTGGCCCCACAAAGAGAGGTCAGCGCTGGTCTAATGATGAATCCTCAATCTTGGTACACATGATTGGGGTCATTTAAATAGAGTGGAGCACCAATCCAAAGAGCCGATGTGTAGCCTTTCAGAATGTATGGTGTAAACCATCCCAGAGCCCCTAATAATAATAATAATAAAGACCCCCCCAGCCTGTCAAACATCTGACAGGCTCCAAAGAGGAACACTTGGACGAGCCTCAATCAGAGCCACCGTAGAATTGCTAGAAGATAAAGGCTTTGGCTCACTGGATCCAGTTGCCATGTAGACGATAACAAGGGATTTAACTGAGAAATGCAATTAGTGCTTGGAGCTCCTGCACGTTTGGCACAGAAAGTGCGTTGTGATAGAGAGACAAGGAGGTCTCTGGGTAGGACATCATCACAGCAAGCGTAACAAGCACCCGAGCGCAAACAAAAACCCAAGACTCACAATCTCAGTTCCTCAAATGATTTCACGGAGTACAGAGGAGAGTTCGGGTCCCGCTGAAGAACTTCCACTTGGTGTGTTGTGTTCACCAGATTATTCCGAATAAGTTTGTTGAGCAAGGACTGGGCAGCTTTGTCCTCTGTGGAAAAGAACACCAATTATTATGGTTATGGGGGATAAGAAGTTTTGGGGTTTGACTTCGGCCATCACCTCAGAGTGCAGCCATCGGCACAAACACTTCCTTCACAGGCCGCTCACCTTTATCATCCTCTGTTTTGTCGTTGCCATCTCCGTTGGGCTTCTCTGTGGTTTCACCATTAGATGCCCCATTCGTGCCTGAAGGAACGAGACGGATGTTTAAGGTAACGGGAGCTACGCTATACCATCAGCCGTTGGAGGACGATACAGAGAGGCGCAAGCGGAACCGCGACCTGGGACCCCAAGCTCCTGAGTGAGGGTCTTTGAATGTGCCTCCGGAGGGAGGAAACAAAGGCCGTTTCACAGGAGGGATGGGGCACACTCGGTCCGGATCCAGCTCACGCTGCCCTCCCCACCACTGCTGAGCCGGGCTGAGAGAGGCAATGAGTTTGGAATCACATCATGAGATACTCTAAAGGCCCAAGTCCTACCCCTTAACGCTAACCTATCACCCTTGGTGTCCCGTCAGGTACACACCTAAAGGGTTCACCCGGGCAGATAACTAGCGGTGCCGCTTGGAGCCAAGCAACCCCCTTATTTGCCGCTCTGCTTTCAGCACAGGCAGCACCGAGAACCCTGCTGCGCTAAAAAATGGTGGAACTTTATTTTCTTTTAAATACATACTGTTATTCTAAAGAATTCTGCCAAAAAATAATGTGACCCCCTCCTCTCCATGTACCCCGATACCCATCAACTATCCTAAACATCTACTCCAATACCTACAGGGCTTTTATGATGTAGACTTCGATCAAATATGGACTGTCTTACTGCCCATTTCTGATAGCAGCATTACCCCCCCCCCCGTTCATTGTGCCATTACGGGAGAAGAGGAACATCGCGTAGAATGTAGCCACGTGCATCAGGACACCTTTCTGTAGATTACTACATTCCCCACAGTTCCTAAAAAAAGACGCCATCACCCTCTCTCCGCGAGTAACGAGCGGGAGGCTCCTCAGCCTCATCTAGCAGCCGATTTCCTTTTAAACAAAGAGGAGCCTCCTTTCTTTGGACGCGGGTACCACGGACACCGGCAGCCCAGAGACAGGGGCATTAGACGTGGCTGGGCAATTAGGGCACATGACGCCAGCGCAGGGGACTCAGAACTCTAGGATGATTCTCTAGCGCTAAAAAGCAGATCTTCTACTTGTCGTGCGGTGCTTGAGTTTTTGGTGAGATTCCCGGCGATTCACACAATACGCCTTTATACCGGGCCGGACACAGGAACGCTGCGATGAGCCCCGCCGGCACCTCGATTGCCCGGGCCACAGGCGGCACTTACCGTTACTCGCGGGCTTCGGGGCTTCATCCGTATCGTCCTTCAACACCAGTTTATTGAACTGCAAGAAAACAATTCCATAAAACCAGATACACACAATATATAAACAGTAATGGCTACATGAGTGTAAACAACAACAAAAACAACAATAGCCAAAGTCTACAATCCCACTGGCACCGCGACCACCCACAGGAAGACCCCCTCTGCCCCCCCTTCCCCGGCAGCCGCCTCTCTGCCTCCCCTTCCCCCGGCCTGGCAGCCGCCTCTCTGCCGCCCCTTCCCCCGGCAGGGCAGCCACCTCTCTGCCTCCCCTTCCCCCGGCAGGGCAGCCGCCTCTCTGCCTCCCCTTCCCCCGGCAGGGCAGCCGGCTCTCCGGCTCTCCTTCCCCGGCAGGGCAACCGACTCTCCGCTTCCCGTTCCCCGGCAGGGCAGCCGCCTCTCTGCCTCCCCTTCCCCGGCCTCCCCTCTCACCGTATCGGCTGCTGCCTCCTGCTCGTCCACGGCCAGGGCCCAGGAATCAGTCGCCATCGTGCTGCCGAGTACTAAGCGCCGGATCCAACCAAAAACAACCAAGCTTCCGCCTTCGAGCTTGACCAATCAGCAGCGAGAAAGCACTGAATAGAGACACGCCCGCTGGGGCACCTTAATATCCGTCCGGGGAAACGCCCGTTTCAGAACATCCGTTCCAGAGCTGCAAAGTTCCGGGTTATTATTCTCTACGTCATACTGCTGTTAGATTTGCTGGTAGTTTATGTTGTCATCCAAACACTGGCATTTAAATATTACTGCTCTGCAGGCTGGCTGAGAGTACTGAGAGTCAGGCCCACATTAGCCATCACGCACACCAGGTAAAGCAGGAGGTGGCTAGAGACGTGGCTAATAGCTGCCACCTACCTCTTCGGCTTTTGAAGCTATAATATGATGTCATATCTCACCGATCCAGCAATAGATTGTCAGGCGACAGCGTGGGATCTCTATGATCATCACAACCCACAAAATCAGGACAGCAGGGTGGTTAGCTGTCCCCGGAAATCGAGATGGTTGGGAGGTATGCCCGTGGCCAGATGGACCACGGCTCCCACCACGCAGCCTACATTTTATTCAAAAAATTTTAATAAAAATAAGACAAATTATCGTCATTTTAATGTCCAACCATTTCTTGGCCGCTGGAAACGTCATTACCGCCGCCGTGTGGGGCTTCTGGACCGAAACGTCACAATTGTCACTTCTGATGAAAATGTGATTGATTAGTATCTTTCCAAGGACCAGAGTCCACCATTGTAGGCAGTCATGTGACATTTAGGTCCCGCCCCCTACTTACAAACCACACTGAGCTGATTGCTTTACGGTAAAAGCCCTTTCCACCCAGAGCTATGTGAATAAATGTCGTGCGAATATATGTAAAGGAGGAGAAAAGCTGTGCTGTACAGTCCCTACTCATACCTGCCAAGTGTCCCGGTGTATGCGTAATGGATCACTATGTTCATTCACTGTGAGGGTATCGCAGGGTTCTACAGCCCTAAAAGCCCCGATAACATGTATAGAAACAGCAGGGAATGGCTTTATAAATTAAACGGGGTAAATAAACCCATTATTCTTCTAAATACCCCACTCAGTTACACAAATTACCCCGCCCCAACCATGCCTCTAAACACACCCCTAACCCAAAAGTGCCCCTTTGGGTATTTTTGTCATTTCTTAAGGAATTAATCAGAAAAATGATGTGGTTAATTTAAATGTTTCCCGTTATTTGATCAAAGAGCCCCGGGGCAGAACATGCCGTACGTGAATCGGAGAATTCTTTGGTACTGAAACAGTCCAGCATCCGGCTCTGTGATACTGAATTGGAAGCCGGGTGGCGAGATCAGAAAGCAGAGGTCTTGATGGAGCCGTCAGAAGTTCCCCCGTCGGATTCTGGTCTAATTACTCTCCCCGCTGACTGCGTTGCATTAATGCACATCGTGGAAGCTGACATTTTAGAAACCTTTAATTACTACAGAGAGTAAAAAAAAATTGATATAAAAATACTTTCTCCGAAGATCACATCTTCCCAAATTGGCTGGAGAGCCGTCGCAGTAATAAAACGCGGCACTTGATTAAAATGAAATATCTTTATCCTCTTGATGCTGAAGAACAATTTTATCAGCTGGATGAGAGACTTGTTATCGTGCCGGAGCCGCGTTGGCCGTAAGTGGACCGTTACTTATTTCCAAATTATTTCAGGAAGAAGAACAACGTAGAGGACCAAAAACTTTTGTCAAATGGGGGGAGATATTTTTCCTTCGCACGTTTCACTTCCTGTTCAAACTTCAACTTCCTGCTCGTGGACTGAGATTTTCAGCATGCCCCCCCAAAAATGCTTCCTGTAGTCCGGAGGGGAAATAAATAAAAAAAATGAGTTTGATGGCGACATGGAAACCATTTTTTTTTCATATAAATCTCTTTAAATCACAAAATTATTTTTGCTCTACTAAAAGTAACTTTTTCAGTATTTGTTTTCTTCGTTCATAAGGAAAACGCTAATTGTTACTACTTAATAGAAGGTAAGCATTAAATAGAAGGAGTCCATCTTCAACATCGCTCCTCACCTGCCAAAAAATCCATTAGAAGGACGTCGACGCCAAGGAGCCCTCGATCGGACGGGAACTCGTCCATACCCGATCCATTCCGTTACAAATGTGTTTGGACGTACCCGCGCCCAATCACTGACTTCCTGTTCGTTTAAACAATAACTTTATTGATCTGGAAGGATATGATGGATGATTTACCCCGCTGGGAAGTGCGCTTGTGACCAATATTTACTGCAATATTTACTCGGTTCTTCTCCCATGGAAGCATTCAGGACGTCTTCCTCGTTTTACCGTTCTGTACGCTATTAATAAGTTGCCGGAATGGCTAAAATTGGAGGAGATTTTGGATAATGAAGACAAGAGAAGAATAAGAGGGTCATCCCCTTCCCGTTGTGATGTACGTAGGATGATGATGTCATTGCGTCATCGCGTTTGGCCTCTCCGTGCGCCAGCAGCCGGTTCGTGATTTCCGGTCCCTCTTTCCTCTATATTCTGCTCGGCAGAAACTTCTTGACATCGCAGCGCTTTGCTCTTTCTGCTTCTTACTGGATCGCGGTGATATCGTGGCCTCTGCCAGAGATCAGAAATGATGAATTTAAGCACCTTTTCCCCGAAAGAAGACCTTTGAAGATGCAGTCTTCTCCATTAACCCTTTGAAGTCGCAGAAATAGCGCGGTTGCTTAACCTTTGCCCCTTTTTTTTGGAACAATAGAAGGAGGAGGTCATCCAATCACAAAACGAAAAGACAAAGGACCAGATTTAGTTCTCAAAAGATAAGTGATGGAATTCCAACTCTCCCGTAGACGTCAGATAGAGAGCGCTGATAAATCGGAGATCAGGTAATGGAATCTGGCTCGTCTGGCTTTGCCGATATTAAGTTGGAAAATTGGACATTGTCAAAGGCGCCGCATCAAAATATCGGCGATCCGAGATATCCACACACAGCGCGTTCAGATAAATACACCGTAGAAGAGAGATCCGCGCATGAACGGGAGGATTTCACTAAATGACAGTTTGGGGTCAAACAGAAGGAAAAGGAGAGGATTCCATGAACTCATTCTTATTATGGGGTAAATTGTATCCGATTTGGATATTTTGAAAACAGGGTAAGAATGGAAATCGTGGACACTGGAGGGGTCTGTCTGCCTGAACGAGGAACCTTAGTGATCGAAAACGTCTACAGCGTCCGACTCCATCCCTCGGCGGCCGAAGACCCTACAGAAGCTTCTAAAACTCGGGTGGATTTAGACAAAAGTCATGAAAGGGCAAATATATTACCAAAAATATCTAAAGAGCTGCAGAGTCGTTGAAGATATTGGCAGAACCCTTAGAGTTTTTTTTTTTGTTGATCAGATTGAGTTATTTTGTTAAAAAAAAATCCAGCCCTTATGATGATGACCTTATTCAAATACACAAAAATAAGAAAAAAAACCCTTTAATTCATGGTTTCTTTGTTTGGGAAGAGGGTAAGCGATGTATTTGAATGGCCTCCTGCCAAAGAAGGGTTAACACTTTATTACATAGGTACGAGGTGCGGCAATGGTTAAATACGCCTGGGTTATTGATATCATGGCGCGGATAAAAGGAAGCGCGGACGAGGTGAATGAATGAACAGACGCATTAATCCCTCGCAGTGTAAATTTACATAACACCAAAGCGTTTGGCCGCGAAGCCGGCGTCTGCTACAAAAAGCCGATCACAAAGCGCATCCGTCATATCAGCCGCGCTCACAGCCCCAGATAGTAACCTTGGGTACTCGGAATCGCGGGAAATCCACAAAGTCGGTGACTCAGGGTCGTTTGTTGAGAAAAAAGCGAACGTTTTTCATGAATTCCGCGGCATTCGCTGAAAGCGCCGGCTCTTTTTCAGAGAGAAGTGGCTCTTTGTAGCGAGGAGGACGCGGCAGACTGAAAGAACCCCATTCAGACTTATTCCCTCGCCAAAAGCATTCATAAATGCTGTCTAAACAAATCATCACGGAGCTAAACGGCGCCGCCGTCATCTGCACATCACACGGAGCTCGACAAGCGTGTCCTATGTAAGAAGTCGCAAAATAAGGCTCTTTTTGTAATAATTGTATGAAACACGTGATTTATACACTCTTTGGCCAGAAGCAGGACACGATCACCTAAACACGTGACCTCGGTGGGGGGGGGGTAGGTTTGGACAGAGGACAGTGTTTGGCCTTCTTTGTCTTCTCACCGTTTCATGTTTTTGGTAATGAAGGTCAAACTCTTCAGAATTCTAAACAGAAGATTTTTAGGGGCTCTCAGAAATTGTCGTGTGACCCCGGTGATTAATCAGACCTTAATCAACCAGTTGGAGCAAGAGGAAGGAGGCGTCCATACAAGATGTGTCCACAGCATGGCCCATGGAGTCTTTGGGGAATGCTCAATGCCTTTGGCTTTCTATCTTCAGGAACATCCCTTCTCCTTAAATATCCATTATCCTTAAACTTCCCTTCTCCTTAAACTTCCCTTCTCCTTAAACTTCCCTTCTCCTTGAATGTCCCATCTCCTTAAACTTACCATATGCTTGAATGTCTCGTCTCCTTAAACTTCCCTTCTCTTTAACCTTCCGTTCTCCTTAAACTTCTCTTCCCCTCAAACTTCCCTTCTCCTTGAATGTCCCTTCTCCTTAACCTTCCCTTCTCCTTAAATGTCCCTTCTCCTTAAACTTCCCTTCTCCTTAACTTTCCGTTCTCCTTAAACTTCCCTTCTCATTAACCTTCCGTTCTCCTTAACCTTCTGTTCTCCATAAACCTCCCTTCCTGGTATGATATCCCCCGTTGGATGCGTCTCATTGAAGCCACGCCTTTTGAATTATTTCTTTTCACCAAATGAATTTGCAGAAACCTAAATCCAGCTTTTCTTTGAAAAAAGAAACCGCAAAGTATTCAAACTCCCTGTAATTTCTGAAATTGATCCTCGACTCCTTTCCTTTATCCTTCGGAAATTTCACCTCCTGCTCCTGACTCCTGATTCTTTGATTTGATATTTCTCATTAATCAGATTTTCCTTCCCACTCTCACTGAAACGGTCTCTGCGAAAGCGCTCGGTGCAGAATGCTGCAGCTTCTACTTAAGGGAAGGAGCAGCTTCATGGGGAGGAATAAGTATGCAGAACATGAAGCAGGACGTTACGAAGACTTCTCCCTTAGGAGACACGCATGGTGGGTTTCTCATACATATACTTAATACATACATGTTACGTATGTCATAAAACACAGGACCCCAGGTGACCATGGATCCCCTCCTTAAGTTTTGGATCTGTATCACCGTCGCGCGGTATCCATGGCGATGATGCAATCAGATAGAATGTTTGGGACATTAGATTTGGAATGTTGGCGATCCAACGACCCCGTGGCGTTAACCCAATGATGTAAACCGTGACGGAATGGCCGTGGGTGAGATGCTCAGGAGTGGACAGGACTGTTGTCAGTGCACTCGGTGGTGAGAACATTCTTCCTCCCGCGCCATTGGCCGAAGCATCGAGCTCTCAGCCAATGAAAGACGCCGATGACATCAAAGCTCCATTCTGCATGCAATTTGCAAAAAAACACACGCAGAAAAACCAAAGATACCTAAATATTTCCATTTTGCTATTTATTTTCTATAAATGATTAACCGGCCCATTCGTGGAAACAAACAGCGCGGCGGGGAAAGATTTCGGCGACGTCATTTATGTATTTATTATTCAAACCGCCAAATATATAACACGTTTAACGACTGTAAAATCCCCCAAAATCCCCAACCCGCATAGAACGCACCAACAGTTTATATATACTATGTATACATTTATTATTATTATTATTATTATATACTGTATGGATATATGTATATAGAGAGGGAGGGTGTGTTGTATATATATATTATATATTATATATATATACAGAGAGAGAGCTGCAGACGGCTGTTGGTCTGAGCTTTGAAGCCACCTGAAGCCAAGAATCTGTCTCTGCATTAATAGAAGCGCTCCCCACAGCCTTCCGGGAGCCAAAAGGGTTAAATATATACGTAGCTGCGACCAAGAAAGATGGCCCAGAGAAAGCGCGGATCCCGGCGCCGTTTACTCATAAATCATCCCTTTTCAAATTAAAAGCAGAGGAGAGACGGCAGATACATCTCCGTCCGGCCGGGGCCGGGTCTGTCGCAGAATGCATGGCAAAGAGAGGCGCAGATCCACATGCAAAGAGGTTCCGCAGCAGGTTGGGCGACGTTGCCGTCTCCTCCCATTTGACTTCTGTTTAACGTTCCGTATTACAGAGGCTTAGATGGAATGTAAGGGTGGTAGATAAGTGGAGCAGCCTCCCAGCAGAAGTGGTAGAGGGTAATACAGTGAGGGTATTAAACATGCGTGGGATAGACATACGGCTCCTGAATCTAAGACGAGACCAACGACTGATTAAGGTTTGAGTCGTTACAGCAGGAGAAACGGGCGACTAGACGGGGGCCGGATGGGGCCGATCTGCCGGCAGGTTCTACATAACAGACCTTTTTGTATAAATGAGAATTATTTGCCCCACAGGAAAAAAGGAAACGCAGAAGAGCAAACATTCCGTCTGATTTATTCACAGAAGCGACATTCGGTAACGCTGTTACAATAGCAGAGAATCGAAGTTTAACGATAACACTCAGAGACGGTTTACACAACGAGCCCGGGGAGGACCCTGTCCCCGTGAGCTTACAATCTATTAGGATGCGGGGTAAATAAATACGCCTGGCGGGCAGAGAGCTCTCGGGGTCGCATACATTTCCATCTAATTGTATCGTTTATCAGAAAGAGACATCCCTGCGTAGAGACAGCGCTCTCTCTCATTCTCTCTCATTCTCTCTCTCATTCTCTCTCATTCTCTGCATGGCGCATTCTACCCCTGATACCCCCATCATGTCACTCCTTATTGCCCCTCCTTGCCAGTATCTGGAGACTGCTGTGTTGCCGTGACTTCTCCCTGACTGTCACATGTCAGACTAATTGCCTCCCCTGGTGGAGGGGGGGTAACATGGGAGGGGTGATTGGGGAGCAGAGCAGACTGTGTACAGGTTGCTATGGTTACCGAACGATGGTCACCCAAACTGTTGTGACAATGAGAGGAGGACTCAGAAGGCTTCCAGCTGCAGAGCCTAGCCCGGTGCGCACAGCCTCCAGACGGCGCCTCCTCAGGGTCGGCAGGGAGCCTTCACCTCCGGGGGTCCTGGAGCTCAGGATCTAGAATCTCCTCCACTCCGGAGCCCCATCCGGGAGGACCTCGCTCCCTTCCCCGAGAGGAGGCACTCGCTGCCGGGCTGGATGCCTGGACGCTCTCGGTTCGGCCCCCGGGGTCTTCTCCAGGATCCTCACACTTGTTGCTGCTGCCCCCTGTTTAGCTCAGAAGAGGTTTCTGCCCCCGGAGACAGCCGGCTCTGCCCCCCCCTCATCTCCCGAGCTCGGTGGTCTCCACAAGCCCCTTGCAGACCCGTTGGTGGGTAAGTGCTCTGATATTATTGCCCCCTCCCTCTTATTTTCTGCCCCCCTGCTGTTTATTATTAGACCCGAGGGTACCTGATTGTAGAGGTTAACCCTGCCTGTGCTGTGCATGTGGCCCCTGTGCCTGTGGCCCCTGTGGCGGGGTCAGGATCACTCCCAGTACAGGAAGCCAGCTGCCCCGGAGCTCGTCTGGCTGCCACTCTCCAAGGTGCTGAAATCTCCTCCCCGCCCCGGGGCAGCTGCTGAGACATCGCTGGGCATCCCCAGGACGATGCCCCTGGTCCTATTTATCATTTACCCCATGTGCCATGCACTAAAACATAATGCAGAGCGTAGCCCATGGATGGCTGAGGGTGATGGGAGCCGCAAACAGCAATATCCTGAATGGCAGGCATTGTGTGCTGGATACAGTTCATCTTCTGTGTTGCCTTAGCCCAGAGAACAGTGACGCTCTTCATATTGATGCATTTGGCTTGCTGAGAGTGATGAGACTTGTAAAGAAGTGTGAGAGTTTCCCTTTTCTAATCTTTCCCACAGAACAGATCTCTGTATTTATGCTTAAATTCCATAATGCGGCTGGCTGGGAATGATGGGAGCTAAAAGCAGCTGATATACATTCCATATGAAATATCCCAGTTATGCTGCTCACATCTCTTCCGATGTCTCCTGAGCATGATGGGAGTTGTAAGGATAAACCCTGTTGGTGAGCTCCCGGTTTAGGTATACTGGGCTGAGGCTGTTGGGAGTTGTGACCGTCAGTCCCCAGCAATGCTATAGATTTCTGTCCGTGGCTTGTTGCTTGTGATGGGAGTTGCCCTCCCCCCCATCACCGCACTGCATGCCAAGGGTTAAAGGGGGAGAAAAGATTCACTTTCTCCATTATCAGTGGCTGGGTATTAGTAGTTTACCGCCGGTTAGTAATGGTTAACGGCCGGTTAGTAGTGGTTAACGGCTGGTTAGTAGTGGTTAACGGCTGGTTAGTGCTGGTTAACGGCCGGCTAGTGCTGCTGATTGGGGGCTCCGTGGGTAGATCATGTATGTGCCAAGCGTGTGCTCAGTATCTCCTCTGCCTTTATCGTAGTCACTGGCTAGCAATCATCTTCCATCCCGAAACACGCCGTCTCTGGTGGATTTCCACTCGCCCTGCCCTTGCCTCTCGCACGGATCAAATCCCCTCCCGCAGACAGCCATCGAAGTGGCGGACATGCCGGTCGTTACAAATAAGAGTGCCGCCGGACACAAGAGATTTCCACAATTATTATCATTGTTATTATTATATTGTTATATTATTTTATTATATTATTATTATGTTTATAATTTTATTATTTTATTATATTATTATATTATAATTGTTTTATTATATCATTATTTTATTATATTATTATTGTTAATAATATTATAAATATTTTTGTTTCATATATCGCCATCATATTCCGCAGCGCTGTACAATCTATATTGCTGAGTACAATGAAGCTTAAACACATAAGGCGTCCGTAAATACATTTATTTATATTAATATAATGCCTGTTCAACCCACTGGGTGCCAAAGGGTTAAGTAACGTCTTGGGACTCCGAGCGTTCAGCCTTTAAGTAAACAGTTGCTCGTTGTACAGCGCTGCGGAATATGACGGCGCTATAGAATCCAATAAATAATAACACGTCACGGCAGCCTTTCCCTACTGCACCGAATTTAAGGCACAAAATGGTTAAAACTAAGAATGCTGGTTTTTTTTCTGGGATTGTGTTTGTTTTTGGTATCGGTAGAATGATACATTTCTGGACATTCTAAACGATGGCTCTCATATATATAAATATATGGAATTTCTAGTATCCTTTTTTGTGATTTAAAAAAATAATAAAATAAACAAATGTATTTGCTTCTGTAAGAAAAAACGAAACAAACAAACAAACCAGCTAGAAAGATCCGTTACAGAGGCTTCGATAATCCTTGGCGTGTGGCTGCCGGTGAAATCTGCGTCTGGTTTGTTGACGCCGGTGATTGTGAGATTACTCGGAGCGATGCGTCCTCGGGCACCGGCGAGATCCCAGATCTGTCACACCGGATGCGCAGACCGCGCCAGATCTCTCACCACAAAGCGCGTTCCGTGATTTCATCCCCGCAATCTGTTTGTTTTTCTCTCGGATAAATCGATCGCGGTTTCTTCTGGGATCAGCCGGGTCTGGAAATCAAACTCCATGAATTGTTTCTGTAGCAACTCTAGCGCAGGTTGACTGTCAATAAAAGCAACTCCCACTATGTGCAGCCAACAACTGCAACTGATCCTGTTCTGTAATTCATGCATACAGACGTACCCAACTGTTTCTTTCTTTTTAATGTCTTGCTTTCTTCCTTTTTATTTCTTTATTTCTTCCTTCCTTCCTTCCTTTATTTTCATTTTCCTTCACTCCACTTTCTCTTTCTTTCTTTCTTTCTTTCTTTCTTTCTTCCTTTTCATTCCTTTGTTCCCTTCTTCCTTTATTTCCATTCCTTCCTTTAGCTTCATTCTTCCCTTTCCTTCAGTCCCCTTTCTTCATTTAATTCCTTTATTTTTTCTTTCTTTCTTTCTTTCTTTCTTTCTTTCTTTCTTTCTTTCTTTCTTCCCTTTTCTGTCCATCCATCAATCCAGATGGATAAATAGATGAAGAAAGATTGGAAGCATTTGTATCTGCGTGTCGGTGTTCATATTTAGAATACCATGGAACCAATTGGAGAATCCAAGCATCCCAACTGACGTTACCCTCATTCTCTGTCTTTGAAATATTTATTGCACAGATAATACATATAATAATAATAATTGAGTGGAATATAAAATATTTTGCCCGGGTTCTATTAATTGTCGAAGTTCTCCTGTAGGCGCGGACGTGGCGTGAAATGGCACACGTTAGATTAACGAGCCCGGCGCGGCTGGGGAATTTGTATGGTTATACCGTGTCCGGCCAGTAGGTGGCATCCTTTCTTTACTCTTTCCAGGGTCACTCATCTCTTAACCTCGCTGCATCCCACAGCCCCTGCTTTAACACAGGTACCCCCCGTACTGCCCTGCTTTGATGTATTGGTGCAATCGTATTATTAAACTACTAAACCTGACGATGCGGAATTCTTTGTTTTCATTCTCAAAAGCCACCTACAAATGGACGCGCTGTCAGTTTTTTGGGTGAAATACAGTTTTTTTAGTAACAATGTGATGCATCAGGTGACAAACAGAAAACTCCAGAACAGATGGCAGGAATTACAGTCCCCGGAGTAGATACAAATTCTTCATTAGAAGCTGCATTGGGGTTGCCCCGAGATTAATCGACCCACGCAGCTAATTTACAGAAATTGGAGTGTTTATGGTGCAATTTCTTTCTAAAAAACTGGTCTTGTCACCATAGCAACCAGTGGAAAGTTCCTGCTCATTGGATGGTTGGGCTGGTTGCAGTGAACCATGGCCGATTTACTGCGAACTGAGAAGAAACCACTTTGCCTTCTGCGTAGCAAATTCTCTCTATCCCCCTTAATAAAGATGGATCCGGGGGCTTGAGACGTCTCCAAAGAATTATGATGATGAGCCCTCGATGGTAATGATGGAACTGATCGCACCTAAGTCCTCCCCGAGATCCGGGTCCATGTACCGTGACATTAATACATACGAGGAATTTGATGTTTATCCCGGAATCCTTTTACTTTGATAAATCCTACTTCAGCCTGCGCGTCCCCGGCTGGCGGAAAGCGCTCCGTTATATTTAGAGCTCATTTTCCATGGATATATTCATGAGAGTCACAGCACGCTGTCACCGATCCAAATAAACATTAACCACAAAGCCGCTCACCACTCACGCTAGAATCAGGGCAGTTTGTCAACAATTTCTGAGAAAAAAGAGAACGATATATTATTTCTGGGTTACAACAATCACTACGTGAAAGGCTCAGGGCATAAAAACCCCCAAAAGGCGTTATTCACTAACGTTCTACTCTCTAAACTGTTCAGCAAATAATCCTCTCATCCAATCTGACTTTTCATTCTTCCCTCTAAGGGTTTTAATGACATAGAAACGCTTTTTCAGGGTCTACGGCAACAACCAATCCGCGCCTGCTTTTCTATCACATGGCAATAGAGGTTTCCCTGAAAAATTAAGAACGAGGCAAGGCAGGTGTAGCGTTCCAGTAATAGAGGTGCCCAGCGGGGTCACTTTACCAAACCATAGTGTATGGTGTTAGTATGTGTGTGTGTCAGCGTATGGTGTTAGAATGTCAGAGGACAGCTTAGAGTTAGTGGTGACTGGGAGTGGGGGAGAGAAGGGAAGAGAGGGGGAGCGGGAGTGTGTATGTAGGTGTGGGAATATGATGTTAGATTGGGAGTGTATGTTAGTGTGTAGTGTTAGTATGAGTGTGTGTTAACATATGGTGTTAGAGTGTTAGAGGAGAGCTTAGAGTTAGTGGTGACTGGGAGAGGGGGAGAGAAGGGAAGAGAGGGGGAGCGGGAGTGTGTGTGTAGGTGTGGGAATATGATGTTAGATTGGGAGTGTATGTTAGTGTATGGTGTTAGTATGTGTGTGTGTTAACATATGGTGTTAGAGTGTCAGAGGACAGCTTGTGGTGCCTGGGAGAGGGAAAGATAAGGGAAGAGGGGAAATGGCAGGAAGAGAGAGAGTATGTGTGTAGATGTAGGTGTTAGAGTGAGTGTTAATGTGTTAATGTATGGTGTTAGAGCAAGTGCGCGTGTTGTTATGTGTGTTGATTACGGGAGGCACCAAAGAAATATGGCAACAAGGCACCACTAACGCTAGACTCCCCCCTGGAAATATCTGATATCTTCCTTGGGTTATTTCTTTGCCTGCATTCCTATATAATTCCGCTATCCCAGTTTATTACCTAATAATCTATTTAGGATTTTCGGTGTGTTCCAGCAAAATATTACTTATAAAGAGCAATATCTTTGAACATAAGCCAAACATTACAATTTTGGAAATATCAAAATATGACTTTTTTGTGTGTGATTTAAAAATGTCACGCTGGAGTTTAGTCTACAACTGAGTGTTTTTAGACATTTTTTAAAGTGTGGTCCACATAACATTTCCTTTCTTTTTTTTTGCTTTGATTTTCCCTTCGCGACATCAGCCCTGAAATTGCTGCCATTCACCCCGAGCGGCGCTCGCCCCGGTAATTGAGAATGCCACAGATCGAGAAGGAGAGGGACACAGTGGGAGCTATGCACAAACCTTAAAAAAGTGGCAAAATAGCAGTAATCAAGGAAATTGCCCTAAATTTACCTGTCACTTTATTGACGCGATCAGCTGAAGGCTGTGAATTTGCAGATGTGGTTTTGAGCGGAGAGGCAGCGGTGGAGCTGATGGCCTGGAGATAGCTGGAAAGTCAACTTGTCGATAGATTGGTTGGATTCTAAGACTGCCTCAAGATGTTTTACAAATTTAAATGTATGGATTTAATATAAATGAATGAAACCGAGAAACAACCCGAATATAATATACAAGGAACCGCTAAAGGAACCTGTGTTTTAGAGCAAGTGGTGGGGCTGATGGCCTGGAGATAGATGGAAAGTCAACTTGTTGGTAGATAAAGGTGGATTCTAAGCTTATCTCAAGATGTTTTACAAATTTAAATGTATGGATGCTTTAAAGAGACATCAGTGCTTTAATATAAATGAATGAAACCGAGAAACAACCTGAAATATGAATATAATATATAAGGAACCGCTAGAAGAACCTGTGTTTTAGAGCAAGTGGAGGAGTTGTTGAACTGGAAAGTCAACTAATTGGTAGATGAAAGTTGGATTCTAAGGTTATCTCAGGGTGTTTTACCAATTTGGATCAATGGATACTTTAAAGAGACATAAATGTCTTAATATAAATGAATGAAACCAAGAAACATGCTGAATGTGCAAGTACGTGTATAGAATATAAGGAACCGGTAGAAGAACCTGCGTTTGGCAAGTGGTGGAGTTGATGGCCTGGAGATAGATGGAAAGTCAACTTGGTTGGATTCTAAGACTGCCTCAAGATGTTTTACAGATTTAAATGTATGGATACCTTATAGACGCATCAGTGCCTTAATGTCAATGAATGAAACAGGTAACCAACCCGATTTAGGTGTGTAGAATATACAGAACCATTAAAAGAGCAAGCGGTGGAATGAGACATCCAGAAGAAGTCTTTGGAAAGCTATAGACCCGGAACTTTTACACACATGATCAAAACTATATCAGTTTTCTCTTTTTGTATAAAACAAACTCATGAAATATTTCCAAGAGCTGAAAAGACACCAAACTCGTAATAGAATGAACCTCTTTTTGATCTATACTTTGCTGTTGGTATCTGACGGGGTTTGAGGGATCTACCCTTCTAAAGGAGTGATGGGAAGAAGAAAAACAGCGCCCCCCAAAAATGTCACAACGCGTTTATTAGAGACGATCATCAATGGTTTGTTTAATCACGACGAGTCTGGGTTACATCCAAAGAACGAGGTCGTCTAAAGACGAGAGTCGGGGAACGACAGCTTAAGAGGAGAAGGTGCGGGTGACATTTATCATGTGAAATATCAAACATCTGCGTACGGGAAGAACCAGACGCTGCCATCAAATGTCAGGCGGATGATACGGACGATGTTTCCATAGCGACTTCAACTTTAAAACTATCAGCGTTCTCGCTCTGAAGAAGGATGCGTTACAAACCCCATTAAAGGTCCTGAGGCATCATACACCAATGGAGTCCAACTTGGTCCGCAGGGGCCACTGTCCTACCAGTGCCCTGTCTTAATAATTAAGGTCACAAAGTCGCCATGTTGTGGAGATCATATTTATCAGCTGTTAATTCCATACCTTCATTACTTGTTCCGAACCAGAACCGAGATGGAGGAGGAACGCGCCGGATGGAGGAGGAACCCGCCGTATGGAGGAGGAACCCGCCGGATGGAGGAGGAACCCGCCGTATGGAGGAGGAACGTGCCGGATGGAGGAGGAACCCGCCGGATGGAGGAGGAACCCGCCGGATGGAGGAGGAACCCGCCGTATGGAGGAGGCACGTGCCGGATGGAGGAGGAACGCGTCGGATGGAGGAGGAACATGCCAGATGGAGGAGGAACCCGCCATCTGCGCTCCGACCTTAACGCTCTCTACTTATCATTAAATTAGAAAATATGACGGTTTTTATTGATTTAAAGCTAGCAAGTGACTCCTCCTCCACATATGACAATCAAATTTGCATATTGAGACATTAATTAAAACATTGTTTCTTAAAGGGATAGCCGCGCTTCATGGAGGACTCTAGGAAACGTAGGGGTTCCCGGGGAAGAGATACCTTAAGCAGCCAGTCCTTCGGGATGCCTGTGAGGGTCTCGTTTCTTTGGGTTTTCCCCTAGATTTTACCTCCTAGCGCCAGGTGTAAACGGAAAACGCTATTACGGGAGCTTTTATACCCAGAAGACTCTCCCGAGGTTGAGAAATGGCGGTATCGGCCGTTGTGATCTCGCCTTCCGTTGATATCTTTTAATTTCAAACAGATGTTGGAATCTATTTATTCTGAAATTTAATTTACTTGCTAAATTGAAAAAAACGTTTTCCTAATTTTCAGATTTGTATCTGTCGCAGGAGATGAAAACCGTTCGGATTTTGCGGATCCCGGAATGTTTGATGGGTTTTATTATTTATCTCGTTCGATTCCGTAGGGCGTTAAAGAAGCCGAGGATATTGAGGCTTCTGCGTTCGGCGGCTGATTGCCGGAGCTCTAATTTGCCTGGAAAGATACGCTGTTCACCCAATTCATCTCTAATTCACTCATAACAATGCCCCCCCATCGTCTTTTCAGTAGCAAATATTCTTCATTCTGATTAAATGTAATTTTTGAACTGAAAATGCAGGATTTTGGGGGGTTTCTGGACAGGATCGAGAACAGACACCTGGTTTAAAGAGATGAGAGTATCCCTGAGTACCTGGGACATCTCTACTCGGTTTGTGGAATATCATGACCTTCTTCCATCATAGAGTCCCTAATGATACCCCTACCACCTCTAACAGGGCACTTTGGCTACTCTGGCAATTTAGAAACCGAAATCTGCCACCCATAGTCCAAGAACCCCCCCAGAGGCAGCCATTATCCAGTGGGCAGAAGGTCTTATTACGATGTGTCTGAGAGCAGTGGGTTTGGGGGTCTCTTTAATTCGCCTTTGCCGAGCTTGGCGTATCGTTCCGAAATGTTTTATGAGGCTCTCAAACAGCAGAGGAGTTAATATAATTAACCCTTGGTGTGGGCCGCTTGTCAGCGAGGAACTGAGCTGATGAACGTTGGAGAAAGGGACCCCCATACTAAAGACGTAGGTTTGTCAGTTGATGCAGAGACCCTCAGGGTAGAGGGAGTTACTAGAGGTCATAGCCGGGGTCACGAAGATGCCCAAAGGGTCATGGTGGGAATCAATTCAGTCATATTTAATGGCAAAGGTCAGGGAAGGGGGGCCGGATTCATTGTTTAATGCCGTAATGCAGATCAAGGAGAAAAATCGATTCAGGACCATGCTTAATGCAGAGGTCAAGGTAGGTCAGGACAGGAGGGATAGATTCACACCTTAAACCAAAGGTCAGGGCAGGGGAATAGTTTCATACTTTAAGCCAAAGGTCAGGGCAGGCAAGGATCGATTCATACATAAAGCCAAGGTCAGGGCAGGGGGATATATTTGAAGTCCCACTACGGTCCGCGTTTTGGGGGGCATACAGTCACACGTCCGTCATGCTAGAGTTTAGACCTGGCCAGTGGTTTTGTCACCGTCCAGATGGTTGCACCGCAGGTGGAAAGTCAGGGCAGGTGCCAAGCAAGCTGGGCTCAGAAACATTGAAGCCAAAACCCTCAGATGAGGAGCAATTTATCCCCCCCTTTATTCACAACAGAATGAGCAACGCATTGCTATTGGATCACCTCCCAATCCCAAAAATGAAAACCTATATGTTTGGTAACGGCGGCCCCATCCGGCCCGACTCCAGAAATATCTTCTGAATCCCATTTAATAATGCGGGGAACGCCCCCCCCCCGGCACTGACTGCTATCGACTATTGTATGACTGGTGTGCGTTATATCAGCTGGTAACGTAACAAAGTATCCGTCTCCGCTTTGTGTGAAGAATGAGGCTCTTTGTATCCATTTCGTATTTCATCGATGTTACCGTTCTGCTCGCTGTCAGTTACTTAACTCGCGGCATTTAGTGCAGCCAAAGTGGGTGTTTTTAGTAATTCCAATAAATAAAAGAGAAAAGAAATCGGAATGAATTCCGAGAAGAACGAGTCTCATTATTGGCTCGCTCGTTTCTAGTGCCGTTCCTGGAGACTTTAGAAACACTAGAGGGTTGGAGGCTGAGATGGAGCGGAAGGAAGTTTTACTTTACTGAGAGGGTGGTAGATAAGTGGAACAGCCTCCCAGTAGAAGTGGTATCGCTCGCTTACCCTACATTCCCGGCACTTGTTTTTTTTTGTAGGATTCTGTTGAAGAAGGAAGCTGCAGGATGCCTGGGCTGTTAAACCGGATCACCGGGGCGCCTCTGCCCCTCACGACGGCTGAGATTAGTGCCTGTGTCAGTGGTTATGCCCTGGGAATGACAGCATCACTTACCTACAGCAACCCGGACTCCCAGCCGGTCGAAGGTAACTCCCATTAATCCCATCCCGGGGGCCACATCATGCAGGGCGCCTAGCGATTTTAACGCACTTCGCGGTGTTAGAATAAATCAGAATTCTAGCGGTCAGCGGCAGCATCGCGTGACTTTTCAGTAAAGACGTCCTTCTTCTTGCAGCGCTCTTCGTTTATCCGCTGAACGAGCACACGGTGGTCGTCGGCTTCGAGGCTGTGATCTGCAGGCGCATCGTAACCGTCCAGATTAAAGACAAAGCCAAAATGGACGAGTCTTACTACGATTACTGCAGTATGTCCAGCGGGAGATTCCCCGAAGGAAACGGTGAGACGGCCACCAAAACCCATAGAATTCTCAGTAAAAAGTCAATGTTTTTGTAGCGCAGATTAGACACCGACTCGAGCCCCCGAGCCTCGTATCTTCTTTACACAATAAGAACATTCAATATTAACAGAGACGGGAAAGGACGGACGTTCCAGGCGGCAAGGCTGTCTTCTGGCGGTCAGATTGTCCCCGAGCCGGTCACTTTGATAAATGAAGTTTTTTTAATTGCTGCGGAGAAGAGGTAAAGACATAATCACGATGACTTCCCGCGCTGGTCCTTGGTACCGGAGGACCATGAATGATGGGCAAAGTCTTTATTGTCAGGGTAGATACGACATTTAGTCATCGACTGGCCGTGACCCACAGGGCAACATGTTAGTGACTCTACTGAATGGAGGTATCTCCGGCATGTCTCTCTATGGTAAATAGAGTGTCTGGGAGTTCCTACTTGCTGTCATTTGATATCGTTGTCGGCCCCAATCTCTAGCCAGGTTAAGACAGACTGTTTATCCTGGGCAACAACGTCTTTTAAGAGCAAAAGCTTGTGGTGGACCATCCATGACCCACCTGAAAGCCAATACTGGTTCTGTCTGATCTCCTGGCTTTGTGGAAACATTTTTCCCCAGTTGGGTCAATTGGAAGCCAGCAGGGGTAGAAGGCTCCTTGAAAGTTGACAGAGTTTGTTCGATATAGTTTTGCCGTGTTATGTTGATATTTATCTCCTCTATGAGGCCTTGAGACGGAGTGGAAGGGCTAATGGTCTGGGGAGTCCAATGTCTACTAGGCTAGGTAATGAAGTAACGGAGCTGATTGGGCGGATTAGACAAGACGATTGTTACTTTCAGATTAGTGATTCCGTGTTTCGTTATTCCTCAGGGAGGATCCTTCTGGATGAAGATTTGGAAAGGATCATCTTCGTGGCCAACCTCGGAGCCGTCCCAGCTCAGGAGAGCGTGTCGGTTCTGATAAGCACCTCCTCTGAGCTTCCCACCCTGTCCAGCGGGGCCGTGAGGGTGCTTCTCCCTCCTGTGTGCGTTCCCAAAGTGTCCCACGGCACGACGGATTATGGCCTGGCCTCTGTCACCCCTTTAAGGCTGTAAGAAAACATGCGGAATTACACGTAGAAACTGGAGTACGAAATAACTCATCCAAACATGTCGGAAAGCCGCTTCTTGTATTAATCAGATTTTACTTTACAAATGCGTAACATTATTTTTATCAGATTGAACTAAAAAAAATCCCTTTTCAAAGAAACCAAATCCTATTCAGAATGTATTGGCTTCTATAATGTCCTACATACCGTGCTCCGACGCATGGGTAGCGTTCAGATATCACCCTGATATTTTCTCCATTGACAGGAGAGAGTCTGGTCTTTCCGGGGGCAGTAAGAAACTCTGCCTGGCAACCCTGCTAGAAACGGAGGCCGTGAACTCCATTGAGTATGAACTTACTTTTCATTTGGAAATCCGTGCTCCCTATCTTTTGGCGGGTGAGTACCAATCGTGTGAATAACCCAGTCTGAACCCAATAGCGTGACCGAGTGAATCACAGGAAGGGAGAGACCCCATAAGGAACGTCCTATCCTTGTCTTCCAGGTGTGGAGAGCCCAACGCATGAGATCCGAGCAGACGCTGACCCCTCGGCTCCTTCTGCCAAAAGCATCATGATCACATTGGCCAACAAGCACACGTATGACCGGCCAGTGGAAATCCTCATCCATCCTAGCGGTACATTTCCAAAACATTTGAGATCACAACGTCTGGGGGGGGTAAAGCTCTTTGCCTCTTTTACCAGCTCTCTGCATGAAATGGAAGCTGGAGAACCTTCAAGAACCTTCACCGTAGAGTTAGTAGAGATCAGGGATACAAAAAATAGGCATTCTCTAGAATGAGGAGGAATGAGAATGTAGAAGTATGTAGTTAAATGGCAGGGGCCACCATGACACCTCGGGGATCAGGACTTTATTTAACGAGCAGCGACGCCTCATACTTCAGCACCGGCTTCGATATCACATCCAGGGCTTGTTATTCTAATTAGTAACTCAAACATATCTTTCATTAATTAAGGAACAAATCTGCTGGTTGTGTGGGTGATAACTGTAGCCTCCGGAAAATAATAATGATCGGTTAGCTCTAGATGTGAAAACCGCAGACGTACTGAAGGCAGATCGAAGAGTCCTTCATCCGATGGGACCAGTTTGGGTTGTGTGGCCCTCAACAACGCAGCAGCTGCTTGTCCTTCATACCGAGTTATTTCTCACTAGCACTTCTCTGTCTAACGACGGTGGATTGTTCCCGTAATGAATATTTTCTAGCTGGAGGTCTCGCGTTGCTTGCGGTCACTCAATGAGGACATTTAATGTTCGCTATGGTAACTGGAGATCTCGTCATGATGCAAAATGTCTCTCGTATTCCTGCCGTGTTCCTTAAAACGGATTCATTTGGTGATCTGATAAATCCTAAGGGTCCTTACTTAGCACGACTGTCTACCTTTGGAACCCAAGCCCCCCAGATGTTCCCTCCCACCCCCCCAACCCCCCCCACACGTTACCTCCCACCCCCCCATGTAAGATTTTTCCTTGTATCCGGTTAAACGATGGCAAAAACACAGCTGTCGAACCATAAAGTATCACCAGCTACCAGAGAAGAAGAGATAAAACAGTTTATGCTCCGAAAAATACTTATATATATAGTTAATAGGTCGTTAGAACCGGTTGTAGCCCAAACGTTCCGTTTAGAAGTCGATACATTTAAATCGGTGGTTTCCTGCTCCTCGGGGTTCCGTAGCTCATTCTCTTTCATCATAACTCTCGCTGTCGTAGGAGAAGATTAAGCGAACGTCATCATCGCATCTCGTTCCAATCCTGCTTTCAAAAGCAGGGTCCAAAAAACAACCCCTTTAAAAGCCAAAGCCGGCCCGGTCTGAGTTCATGTTTCGTTGGCCCAGATCATCTTGATGGGCAGAGCCCCCGCATAACGTTTGACCTGAAGAAACCGGGACGCAAAATCCATCTTCGGCTCCCAAATTGTCTCCTTTTAACCTCGGTCTAGGAACCCGGATGGGAAGCCGTGTGGATCGGGGGCTCCGTGTCTGGTGATTTCCCCAGAGGTGCCTCACCAAAAACTCTGCACTTCATCAACTTTTTAGTTTCTTCAGCGTAACCTCATTTTACATGAAGATTTCAGAAGAAAGACATCGTTATGTTATAATAAACCAGCTCTTTTTATCCGTGTCCCCCCCCCCCCAGAGCCTCACCTCCCTCATATCCTGATGGAAGAAGGCGACATGACTCCTTATGAATACGAACAGTTCCTAAAGGGGAAGAGCGACTTCATCAGAGCCATCAAAAAGGACTCCAGTGCCGAGAAAAAGGTACGAAACCCAGATCATCCCCTTGTTGTATACATATACATAGCGGCACCCGGGGCCGTTTGCCGTTCCCTGGAAACAGATTAAGTCGGCAAAAGTTCCCACGTCACGAAAATGTTTTGTTTCTTTGCTATTCCAGACGGAAATGATCCGGAAACGTCTTATTAAGGACATCTGCCATAACCCAGTGGTGATGCTTAACTTCTGCCCCGACCTTCAAGCCTCCCAGACCGACCTCAGCAAGGCGCAGGGGGAGTTCATCTTCCTCCTGGACCGCAGCGGCAGCATGAGCGGGGTCAACATCACCAGAGTCCGGGTAATAGCGGCGAACGCCTTGCCGTCTCGTAGCGGAGAAGGGGTTAACGCAGCGGGGATATTAGAATGATTTAATAGATCATTATTCTTGGAATCTAGACCACAATATTTTACGTTTACATCCAGATCCGAGGCTTCACGCCGCTTCCTCTTGCTTTTAGACTCTTAAAGAATGGGGACTAAAAATGGGTCTAAATTCCAGTATTTGGGGAGTTTTGAAACAAATAATTTGAAACAAAAACAAAATACGCCACTTATTGCCGGGAACGCACAACTCCGACCTGTCCCGACATATTGACAGCACGCGTGTAATCAGGCAATTCCTCCTCCGCGTTGCGCTCCACTCATGGGGCCTTCGGACGGCGTTTGGTGCGTTGTGTGTTTTTTTGCGGTAATATGAAAACCTTTAGGTGTAAATCCGTCCGCTCCATGTATTTGCTGGCATTTTCGCTATAGGTCATGTTTTAGCCTCGTTTTAAAGGTTATTGAAGCCGAGCGAGACCCAAGCTCCAGAAATGGATATATCGTCCTAAACGCTGAATCCCGGAGTAATTATCCCCGCTATTTATATGTTACTCTAATTTCTCTCTACGCGTAGAGCGATTAAATGTCACCGGCGTTTCCCAATGACACGTATAAGATATTGCGTAGCTGGGTCTTTTTCTTCTGCCCCCCCGCCTTGGATCAGTAGGGTTAATCCTGCAGCGCTCCGGGGGCAGCCTCGGCGCTGGTCTTTCTGCTTAAATCAATAGGTCGTCTTTCACTACACGGCCGGCTGTACTACTCATTAACTCAACCGCTGCCCTCCGCGTTATCCCACCGCATCGGCCGCCCACTGCCGCGCATGTTGCCCCCCCCGTTTCCCCGCTGAGAGCTTTAAGTAATTGCGCAATTGCAGAGGACTGGCCGGTACGCAGGTCGATTCAGCGACGCGGAAGCCGGATAACAGGAATCAGGTGTTATCCCTCTGGGGCGTATTAACTAAGCGATGCGAGCTGAGAAACAGCATGTTATTCTATTGCCGCGTCCCGTCGCCAGGCTTCATTGGAACCTTGGGGGGATCTCCGACTTCCCAGGCCTCAGTAAATCTCCTCCTCTGAGATCCGGGCGTCCTCCTGCGGTTGTTCTGCTAATTAGGAATAGAATGCCGGCGTTTAATTTGTAATCTGAGTGCCGAGCTCCACGGGAGACGATTAAGCGACGTCTCCTCAGGGCAGCATGCGAGGCTAGAAACCATCGCTTCTCTAATGTCGGGAGGTTCGCGGGACAACGGGGATTAGACAGCGGGGGAGATTAAATGATCCAGGAATCGGGTGGAAAAACAGAGAAATTGGTCCTTTTCCCCCCAAATACACGTTCCGTGGGTCTCGGTTTGCCGTCGGAGCCGGCTGGAGATGCCCCGCGGGCCCCCGAGTACCCGTAGAAATAAAATGTCTGACCTACTCGCCCCCTCGGTGTCTCTCAGACCGCGCGGAATAAAAGAAGCCGCAATGATTATATTTAAATTCAGAGAATTCCTTCCATTATATGAAATCAGATCTTATTTCCTGAGGAGCCGTCACAAAAGCAGTAATTACTTTTTTTTTCCCAAGGGCTCTCTCTCTCTCTCAAGGATGGGGGTAAGAGGGCTGGAGGCCGCGCCAAGGGCCGGGAATGAGAGGGAAATCGAGGCGTTATTAGTAACGGCGTCTTCCAGGCAGCCGGCCTAACTGGGGTTTTCAGAACGTCCATTGAGTTCCCAGTGCTTTACGGGTTAGAGGGGGTTGGCGGCTGAATATGGCAGCTGTCGCCATGATGGTCGCCGTCTACGGGTTTGTATCGAGTAACACGGTTACAGAATCAAGGAGATACGTTTATTGACCGAGTAGAATTGGAGTGTAAGCTTTCAGGACAACTTAGGTGCCGTATACCTTACATCGTTTCAATGGGAGTGTGCACAAGGAGGACATTTTGGGGGGTTGCTCTTGTGGTGCCCCCCCCATGGAATATCAGCTAAAGCCGTCCATGTTCCGCATTTCCATTCTATTAATGTGACCCCCTCCTTATAACGTAACCAAGTACTCAGCAGTGATGGACGAGGGGAAGCGAAGCCCACCGGGGCTCACAAGTTCTTCACTAAGCGGCCCAAACTCACCACCGCCTTGGCCGAAATGCCCCAGGCGATGATGGCTTTAGGGGGAAGAGCACGCCATGAGGCTCCGGGGGGTTTAAGGTCTTTGTGTCCAGACGGAGATCTTGGTAGTTATTGAGGTATTCAGAATTCACATGTTGGGATCTGCCCCGGTGTCTTGGGATGTGACCGGCTGGTACCGGCAGAGCTTGTAATGCCAGAAGAGAGCCCTTAAGTTCCTTCCAAACCCCAGGAATATATATCTCAGACAGCGCAAGACAGATCATGATTTATAACGGCGCAGAAGAGACAGAACAGAGAGCAGGACTCGTTAGGCCCGCAGGAAGGCGGCAGAAACATCGACTTATTGGCCGAGTGATTGTGAAACACGAAGGGTGGGAGTGCAGATACATCACGGAGAGTCTTAGATGGGGATGAAAGAGAGAAAAGGAGAAGGTGACGTGCCGAGAGACAGAGAGGAGAGATAGAGAGAAAAAAACAAGGAGAGAAGGAACGAGAGGGAGAGAAAGACCGGGGAGGGATGAGAGGGGAGAAGAGAAAGAGGGAGGGAGAAAAGAAACCTGGAGGGAGAGAGTCAGACGCTTTAAGCCCCCAGACACGAGACGGAATGCGATTATTTCCAGCCCACACGCCACAAAAGGAAGCTTTTTTCTTAATATTTCCGATGCAATATCCAGACTGTAATTATCTCTAACGCCTAAAACTCAATTAACACCCGGCGAACGCTCACAGAACCAGTAAACGAAGCTGCGCTGTCTGCGGGCGCCGTCTGCGCTGCTCAACGGGATAATGAGGAGACGGGGGGGGTAACCGAGCTGCTAACACGAAAACTGCCATGACGGGGCGCACCCCAGCCTGAGCCAGGGTTCTGTATCCCGCGGGAAGTCGGGGGCGCTGTATCCCGCGGGGAGTCGGGGGCGCTGTATCCCGCGGGGAGTCGGGGGCGCTGTATCCCGCGGGGAGTCGGGGGCGCTGTATCCCGCGGGGAGTCGGGGGCGCTGTATCCCGCGGGGAGTCGGGGGCGCTGTATCCCGCGGGGAGTCGGGGGCGCTGTATCCCGCGGGGAGTCGGGGGCTCTGTATCCCGTGGGGAGTCGGGGTGTTTTTTTGGCCCCTGGGCCGGACGCAGGGCAGCCTGTAATGCAGACGTTACACTCTGTGTTTTGTGCTCTTTTATTGTTTGAGAGTCGAATGTTTTCTGCTTCGCGGAAGGAACGATAAAGACGTTCGGCGGATTTATCTGCAGCACTCGCTATTCTTCTATATCCTCCGCTGTCACTGAAGTCTTCATCTACTGGTCTGGCGCTGGGAGCTGGGGGTGCATGCGCGGGACATGCGCGGGACATGTGCGGGATGTTCTACCCCTGTTATATTAGTATATTAAATCAGCTTCTACCAAGGGGAGAGATAACGTAATGGGGAGGAATAATCCTGCAGATCTTGGGAACAGGAAGCTAAAGTGACTGCTCCTGCGGGACACACAGAAGAGGGGATTAAATGTTGAGTTATTTGAATTGTTCCATTACATGGGATTATTGGAGAAGCGATGAGGTAACTTCCTCCATCGTAGGGGCAAAGTACTGATTTTACCCCCTCTACCCCCCCCAGGATGCCATGCTGGTGATACTGAAGAGTCTGATGCCCTCCTCTCTCTTCAACATTATTGGATTTGGATCCACCTTCAAGTCTTTGTTTCCGTCCAGCCAGAGTTATAATGAGGTAAGAGTGATGTCACAGGTCACGTGCAATACTACAACAATGTAACACTACGACACGACACTGCAACAATGTACCATTACAACACTACAACACTGCACTGCAACACTGTAACAATACAACACTGCAACAATGTAACAATGTAACACTACAACACTGCACTGCAACAATGTAACATTACAACACTACACTGCAACACTGTAACACTGTAACAATGTAACACCGACGCTTAAACACCTTAACCCTTGTCGCCCTGGCAGAAGTACTTAGGGAGTATTTTGGGGAACTACGGACCCTCCTTAACCTGTTGGGCACCATGAGACTGTGCAACACAGTAGTCAAAGGGTTAATGGAAATACCCGCAGGCAATGAGTTAATCTGCCTGTTTATGGAAAACATTTCCTTTGTGTTACAAAGTGAAGCAACAATGTAGAGATTTTATTGCCTACATTTTGGGCAGCATTTACCCCCCTGTCTGGGTCCTTTCTGTGCTCCCCGTTTGGGAAATGTGTTGGAGTATTTGGGATGCGGCATCGACCATATTGTCATTGGAGACGCCACCGGGGGGCTTTGTATCACCCCCCGGCCGGAGAACCAAAGGTCACCCCCAATCCTTAATGTCGGCAGAACAGGGATTGGCCCCTTCCGGCCTCCCTGCAGTCATGATACCCCGTCTGTGGCAAATCCCCGGACACTGATATGCCACGTACCCCCCCCCCCCCCGCCGGAGGCACCTACATGGAGAAACAGCGCCACCTGCTGCTGCCGTCAGTGTAGCAAGCAAGCAAGCCGCTTAAACCCCCCCCCCCGTCTTTCATATCTTCTTGGCAGAAATCTTTACTCTGATACTAAATAACAAATAAAAGAGAGGCATCGAGATATACGTCTATATGAGAGATAAATTTAACATTTAGATATCCACCCCTTTAATCAGAAAAGGTATGTACAGCGCTGCGGAATAGGATGGCGCTATATCAATCAATCATTAAATAAACGTATGATTACGTGCTAGATAATCCCCTCCGCCGCACTAACGGGTTAAAGCCCCTCGGCGGCTTTTTAATCCCCGTCCTCCGGTAATATTGAGGGTAGCCTCGCGTCTATTTAAAGCCGAGTCTAATCCGTCTCCGTATTAGGATCCAGATTACGAGGAGGGAATTCCTGCCGTAATTAGTTCGCAATCTGTTATCTTTGTCTGTCTCCGAGACTGCGAAGTGGCAGCGACCCAAAACGTCTAGAAACAGACAGGCGTCTCCATTTTACCGAATTTACAGAAAAAAACCCAAAAAACTTTAAGAGACTTGGAGCCCATTCCTAATATATTCCGTAGACTGCAGCTCACAGGACTCTCAGCCAAGTCTGTGCTGTCTCAGGAATCTCATGAAAAATGATTAAAATAAACATATTTTGAGCCCCGCTGAATAGCGCAGATGTGACGGCCCTTTAAATCGCTGGGCTTTCACCGCGATCAAAACCAAAAAGTATTGCTAGAGGATGCCGGCGTAAACGCCTACGCTTGGCGGATAAACATGCCGGCTGGCGTGATCGCCTGTCATGGCCTCTCTTGCAGGAAAGTCTGGCCGTGGCCTGTGACAGCATCAAAAGGCTCCGAGCCGACATGGGCGGCACCAACATCTTGTCCCCTCTGAACTGGATCATCCGGCAGCCGGTGTGCCGGGGTTACCCGCGACTTCTCTTCCTGCTTACGGATGGCGCCGTTAGCAATACGGGCAAAGTGATCGAGCTGATCCGGCACCACTCCTCCTTCACCAGGTAGGTGGCCCACCTTCTCCTCCAAGAATGACAGGAGATAAGACACGGTGGAGCTCATGGATATTGGTGCCGCCATTATAGAACCAAGGTTGGCCACCGAGCGGCCTATGAAGCGCCCCTACATATGTATACGTTATGGCTTGTTGTGTATTCACCCCGTCTTCCGTTATAGATGCTACAGCTTCGGCATCGGGCAGAATGCCTGCCGGCGGCTCGTCCAAGGAGTGGCCAGCGTCTCCAAAGGGTGCGCCGAGTTCTTAATGGAAGGGGAACGACTCCAGCCCAAGGTAGCGTGGAGAATTGGCTTTTGCGATTCTGTTTAAGATCCCTTTGTTAAGTTTGGATAAATCAGGAACTATCTCAGATATAGATTCTAAAATCACAGGACCTAGGACTTCTTCATCAGCTAAGCCTTTCAGGATCTCCTTTTAGGAGATGGTAAATTAGTTATTGTGAAAGACTCGTCCGGAGACTAAGTCAAGTTACGTGAAGAGTATTCCAATGATCTGCTGTCCGCTGATTACAGATGCTGCATTCCCTGAAGAAGTCGATGGCGCCGGTGCTGACGGACGTCACCGTGGAGTGGGTCTTCCCGGAGAGCACAGAGGTCTTGATTTCACCGATCAGCTCGAGTTTCCTATTCCCGGGAGACCGCCTGGTGGGGTACGGCGTGGTGTGCAGCACCGCCCGATACCTCTCCAACCCTCGCTCCGTGAGTTCAAACATCGTAGCTGAATAGAACCTTAAGATTGACCTCTCGACCTTCCATGTTCTACACCCCGTCCTGGTCGCCCCATCGCAGACCGGCCAAGTAGAAGGCAGAGATGAAAGTAAAATGGGTTGCAATGTGATAGAGGGTTCACAAAGCTCTGTAGGGGCAGAATGGAGTGGCTAACAGGTTGTACAGTGGGGCAGATGATGGGGCAGAAAGGTTTACAGTGGGGCAGATGATGGGGCAGAAAGGGGTAGCACATGGTGTTGTGGGGAGCATCAAGGTCTTCAGAGAAGGTCTAGAGAGGATGATCTACGGAGGGGGTCACACTCAGAACAAGGAGGTGGCTTTATCTGCAGACAGGGGCCCCGCATGTGACCGGTGGCCCCTAGGGGCTCCTTAAGCTGTTTACAATGTCTGTAACTCACAGAAACGAAAGAAACAGCTGTTGGTGCCGACGGCAAGTTCTTAAAATCCTCATTATTAAAAATGATTCATTACGACCCAAACAGTTTACACCGCTAATTACATTTTTTTGCCAGTTTTTGGATTTATTCCTGTTGACGGGGGGAGAACTATTATTATTATTAGTGTTAATTATCGTTTACAATATATTACCGTATAGATCATTTCCTTAACTCACTGTAAGCCTCGATGGCGGTGACGTCTCTCCCCGGCACTACGTCTTCATTATTACAATCCTTCCCCAGGAAAATGAAAAACAGGACAGGATTTTCGTCCCTTTCCTCTTTTTTTCCCGTTAGAACTCCATGGAAATCAACAGACCCAGGAAGGGCTTCATAAATCATATATTGACAGCCACAGAAGG
Source organism: Spea bombifrons (assembly GCF_027358695.1). Taxonomy (NCBI): domain Eukaryota; kingdom Metazoa; phylum Chordata; class Amphibia; order Anura; family Pelobatidae; genus Spea; species Spea bombifrons. Next base: position 32,467,686 of record NC_071098.1, on the reverse strand, counting down.
TACCTGGGGGCCGGAGAGCTCTCCTAGAGAGACACAAAGACCCGTCCATCAGAATGCTTCTCAATGGCTGTCACCGTACGTCTTACGAGACACCAACTCGTTGAGTGACCGGGGCGCCAGAAACAGAGTCATTATTTAAGCAGCGGAGTGACGCTCTCTGAGTGGGGTATAGAACGTCAGCGCTAATTGAACCATCAGTTCTACCGACGTCGGAGGAACAATCCTAATAATTCTGGGGGTATTTTCATTTGGTACGGAGACCGAGTCAGGCAGAAGACCTGCGGAGGTGAAGGAATGATTGACAGGCGCAGTGCGGAGAGAGTAAGATCACCACCGCAAGGCGAGAGGAGAGGGAGTCCTCATAGCTGAGCGAGGCAGTATAAAGAGAAGAAAGGGAGACAGGAGGGAAGACGAGTCTTATTATGAAGAAATAGAAAGTTCTAGAATCATAGAACTACCTCTTAGTTCTTGATATATATTCATCATGATGCTCCACGCCGTTCTTCTCTGCTTGTTCGGTTTCTGTGTCTGATATTCCGCCCCTTTGAATAGTTACTGACCTCGGCATTGATGGAAGGTTGCCACCTTTTGCCAAAGTTACCCAATAAGCCACAAGAAGATAGATACAGTATCAACGTTTTTACTTCTTAAGGGATATGGCGTTGGTTCTGAACGGATGCCACAGATTGAAACCAGCTGAGGGTGTCCGCGTGTCTGTCTCAAGGAGTTAAGTGGACAAATGCGTGGCCAAACAAGGGGGCAATCATTCCACCACCGAGGAGAAAAGATGTCCTCCTGAAATTAGGTTTATTTAGTAGCCAAGCAGGGTTATATCAGGTTCAGCGCATGTGAGTTCAGCCAGAGAGACGGCACCATAGGGAATTAGTCCTCTATAAACCACGAAGTGGTCATCGATGGTTCGTTATCTGCAGAAACTGGTCTTTAAATGACGTGGTAATAACGACTGTGGAGCATCCTCTATTCTATCCTACTTCTTTATGGGGAAAATATTTTACGGCTAAAAAAAAAAAGTGGTCTTCGAAGGTCACCTTTGTAATCTTTACATCCTTACCGTGACAATTTACATTTCTAGGTTTAGAACATAGAGTTCCTCTTGGTCCACAATGCCCTTCTTTCAAAGTTGACGTTGAGTTAGTCTTCCATCACCAAGACATTGCGTTGAAATAATGAAATGATTTTCTTCTAACCATGAGATGGTCCTCCAAGGGTAGAGTTTCAACAAGAGATGGCCGTATATTTGGATCTTACTTTAGCCAAGAGGTGTTGACCAAAGTAATTTCATTTTACGAAGAGATCTCAGAGCTATGGTTTCAGAGCTGGGTTTGGTTTATTAAAGTTGTTGTGACGTAAAGTGAATGTATCCTTTGCTACTAACATATTTGCGAATCCGTTCGGTTGGAATCTTCCAACTGAGCCGGTACCTCTTCCCGTTCTTCTGTCCCCCGTAGGACAAGCGTCGGAGGTACAGCATGATGCACTCGCAGGAGTCCGGGAGCTCGGTTTTCTTCCAGTCCCAAGAAGAATCATCCGGAAGCAGCAGCTCGAAGGGTCACCAAGATGGCAGCCCCCATTTCCTACAAAGCACCGGATCACCGAGAGACGATTCCAGCGGAGACGCTGATTCAGGTGACTGTTTGGGTGATGAAGAATATTTGGTATGGGAGAGGTTTGTGGATATTCAACGGAATCATAGATATCATAGATATATATATTTTAATTATAGCCTCCGGCGCGGGCTTCCAGCGGAGAGCCTACAGCACAAGTCAGATCTCTGACCGCGACCCCGCGCCGAGAACGCACACGTCCAGCGACCCCAGCACCGCGCAGGAGAAGGGGCAGATCTGCAGGATCGAAATCCATGAACTCCGGTCCCCAGAGATGATCCCCACGGATGCACAGGTAAAAGGGGACAGCCGGGTGGGGGTAACGAGACCGCGTATCGCACCATGAACATGTGGGGTCTACCCATCGCGCCCATAAGAATAAATATATAAACATGCACCCGTTGGATCACTTTTTGGGGGCTTTTAACCCCTGTGGCTGGGATTACATAGTAAACCCAGCCCCCAGGCAAGGTACCACAGGGGGGTCCCCGCTGGTTGTTACGGTACAGATGTGCTGAGCATGCGCCGCTGTATAGTGTGTCCTGCAGGCTTCGCCGGGGCCACTAGGCGTTACTCTTGACTTGGTGATGGCGGCCAGTCGCATGTTCCTCGTCCCTCTCCGGCTGTTCACACGGACAGTTACCCCTTATCATGTACCTTCTATGTGACCCCCTTTCTGGATCCATGTTTCAGACTGTCTTCCCTGTCTCCTGTACGTCTCTCCCTTTCCTACTTGTCTCTCTGTCCGTGTACAGAGCGGTCTCTCCTCACTCTCTCTCTGTGCCGCCGTCTGTTCTCGTCTTTCTTGTTATCTTTATCCTTTCCTCCCTTCCATTCCCGTCTCTCTTCCCTCTCCCTGTCTCCTTCCATCTCCTCCTCCAGCACCTCTCTCCCCACTCTCTCGCCGCCCTGCATTTACTAACAGGACTGTCAGAGACGCTCTAATTACATGCAGCTGTTTATTACTACAGATCGGACCCGGGTGGCCCTCGGCGTTATACTCCGGGGCACGAGATTTAATAAAATCATTTCCTGTAACCGAATGAATCCCCCAAAGTGATAAAAAACCCATAAAGCGCCAACATTATAGTATTATATTTAGAGCACGCTGCCCCTCAACGTGCTAATCCTATCCTCGGCAGAAGGGCTAGCAATCTATTGCTCGGTGATCTGGAAGCAGGGTACCCGGTAGCCGTTAGTATGTTTTTCGGCCCCCCTCGGCATGTCTTTCCATGTCTTCGTGGACATGATTTGTTACGGAAAAAAACCGTGAGGTTATAAACAGATCCTTCTCCCCGAGTCTCCATAGCAACGCGGCGCAGGTTAAAGATTTTAATGCATCTCATTTACAGCATTCCGAGGAATCCGAGAAAAAGAACGTGATGCGAACCCCTCGCTGCGAGAGTTAATCCCCCTGCCGTTTATATAATCCGCCGCGGTGTCCGTGTCCAACCATCTCCCCCGTGCCACGGGAAACAGTACATACTACGCCAATCAGGACAGGAAATCGCCGGGGAATATACCCCAAAAAGATACTTTTTTCAGACCGGATCAGAGTCGGCCAAGAGGTCTTAATCTTTAATCTTGTATTACCCTCTACCACTTCTGCTGGGAGGCCGTTCCAGTTTCCTACCGCCCTCTTATGGCCACTCTGATAATTTGGCTTCTGAAGAGTTTTCGGATGGATTTCCAAGAAATATGGTCGGCTCGGCTGACGTCCTTGAGACGCCGGCACTCGGGGGATAAACGCTCTCGAAGTAGCAGCTGCTTCTCCTAATTACATCGCATGGTTAAACTATTATCGGTTTAATGCAGAAGTGCTAAACCAACTGCCCCGGGGCAATATCCTTTCAAACCGTTAACCCTAAAACGGAAGCGTCTCCTGCAATTAACACACGTGAGGCAGCCACTTACCCCCGGGGGCAATCCGCTGCTCCAGAGACGGCCGACTGATTCCTCTTTGCCAACGGTCATGGTGCGGAAACCCAAATTCTGCCCCGTTCCTCCTATCTGTCGCTGGCTGGGGGAAGGGGCATTATTTATTATTACCTCTACAGTAGCTCATCCCCAGGTCATGGGGGGGGGTCAATGGGCTCCTTTGCCCTGGGGCGGGGGGTATTTAACTACCTTCCCCTTAATTAGTAGATGCAGGTGAGTAAAGGGTGCAGGAAGCCCCGGGCCGGAGTCCTCAAACCCCTCGGAAACTATGGAGCGGAGCCCAGATACCCTTCCCCCCTGGGGCAAATAGTTTGATGACACTGGGTGGGCACCCTGCAGGGAACGTGAAGGAATAAAGACCCCCCCCCACATCATCGGTCGTCCGGCTCATTCATTCATGGATCCAACTCCCATAATGCTCAGCTGGGCGCCACAAAGAGATTGATGTTAGTAATGGGGCTCTCCGCCATTGCCAGTCTGGGAGTGAAGGGAATTGTAGCCCCGCCCCTTATGAAAAATTACTGCAGTTTTTTCTGAAGTAATACAGCAGTTTTTTGGACATGAAAAAACTGCAATACTGCACTTTTACTGCAGTATTACTGCACATTTACTGCACTTTTACTGCAATATTACTGCATATTTACTGCACTTTTTTTTATATTGCAAACCTACAGTTGTACTTCAAAGTACTGTAGCTTTATTGCATTTGTACTTCTGTACAAAAATAACTGCAGTACAGTGAAGTACAAATGCAGTAAAACTGCAGTAAATGTGCACTAATACTGCACTAAAAGTGCAGTATTGCAGTTTTTTCATGTCCAAAAAACTGCAGTATTACTTCAGAAAAACTGCAGTATTTTTTTTGTAAGGGGCAGAATCATTTTAGGGACGTTACTAAGCGTGGTGGGCCAAGTTCTGCGGTTGATTCTTTGTGTCCGTGGTGAGCATGCGCTGAATAAAGAACCGGAGCGCGGACTGTGGATTTTTATCACGAATCCATAAACGCTCCGCTATTCTTTATTTTGTTATAATTACTGGTGCTGAACGTCGCCCCGAGCAACAATCCACTGTACTGAGCCAAAGAGCTTTCGCTTTAGTGAATTCAAGTCAGGAGTCACTGTCTTCTCCAACCTGTAGGTGGTCCAACTCCCAGCACCCCCAGCTTGCGTGTGCCAAAATAATAGAGGTTCATGGGAGTTGTAGTTTAGCACGAGCTGTTGATCTGCAGGTTCTTCTAATTGTACAGCGCTACGGACTTTGATGGCACTATATAAAACAATAATAATAATAATAATTGACCCAGTAAAGAAAAATGGCCCTCCGACAACCTTTGGCAGACGATACGTTGAATGGGCAACATCCAACATCTTCAAATCAGAGAAGCCCATTACCTCACCCCCGATAGCCCCAACAGGCATAGAGAAAGTACCCCCAGTTCCCGCTGTATTGACATGGAATGATAGGTATCTGCGCAGAGAGTTGTGGAGAGATGGTGCGTCTGATGTGATGTCACCTGATGATGATAAAACACGTCACCAGTAATTATAAGTGTATAATGTTGCCCCTTGTTTGTTTTTTCTTCTCCCCATCCATTTTCCGACTCCCATCAGCCATCTGTATCTGTCAGCCAGTTCGCCGGCACCACAAAGATAAGGGGTGCCGGTGCCAGGCGTCCCTCCCTCCTTCAGCAGGGCTGTCTCTCGTTCTGCCATGATGGGGACACCTCATTGACACACGAGGGTCTGCAAGCAGCCGTCACGGGAAGCTCCTCCGCTCAGCAGGAGACATCACTGTCTCTGAAATCCTCCTCTGACAGTCAGCCCTTCAGCAGCCCCGGGGAAATGGGTGAGGTTCTCTTCGATGTGAGCGTGAGTGTGAGTAAGTGTGTGAGTGTGTCGCTTGGTGCCACTCTCCAGTCTCCATCAGTGGTACCACTAGGCAGCAAAAATCCCCACGTAATGACACTTTTGGAGGACCCTGACCATGTGTGGATAAAGGATCATTGATGGGATCCAGCAGGAACATCGGATCCATTGGTGGGGCTCAGCAGGAAGATCTGGTCGTCGTTTTCTGTGCGTTGCGGTGGCCCCGTGGCAACTTTGAAAGCAGGGGTCATAGCTCAGTGCGCTTTTTGCTCATGCTCAGTAAAACTCCTATTCTAGCCAATGGGTGATGAGCACCCAGTGAGGATCATTGACGTTTTGCTAGCATACACATGATTGGCTGCTGCTTGGGTGATTTCAGCAGGAGGGCTACTGAGCATGTGCAAGGAGCATACTGAAGTATGCTTCCCGGTCACAGGAGAGAAAGCTGGAGGAGGAGTTAAATCCTTCTTCCATGAGTTACTGGTTATTGCCACTGGACAATATTTTGGCCTCGGCATGATACAATCAAGGGCCCATTGGCTGCCCGGGATCTGCAGTTATAGAGCCTGAATGTATAATCGAGGTTCATATTTGCGATATTTAAAAAAATAAAAATTGAGAAATGTGTTATTTAATAACAATGTTATGAATGAAGTGAGGAGAGTCAGCGGGGATTCATTCATGCGCAGGCTCTGAGTAATATACCCTGCTATCAGCCGGTTGGAATGTATTTAATTAACCTAATTAATATGTGGCATAGTATATTTATCACACAATGCAGTCTGTTTAATGTTCTTGGTGTAGAGCCTCGCTTCAGCGGTGCAAACCCAGTGCCGTTCCTGTTAACCTATTCGCTAGCCACGGACCTGCGAAGCATTCAGTGTATCGGGTACTTCCGACTCCAATGCTTTTCAAATCTTTTTTTTTTAAATTCTTAAAGATTTATGGAAAAAATATGAAACATTAGGAGGTTCAATGAATCCGTTTTGGGAAAGACTTCACAGTGGGTTCTGTAGGAGCTGGCCATCATGTTAGCTTAAAAAAAAGTCCACTCCCTTCCAAAGGCTGGCTACACCAATCAACAACGATCAGCAACTTAACAATAGAGGAGAGATAACTTAACGGGGAGAAATCACCGGATCATCGCCATCATGGCTGCCAGCGTTGGACCTATTCCTTGTTCTCTTTTGTGTTACAGAATGCAACCACCCTTGCTTCACCTTTGAAACCGAATCGGCATCAGAGTCCTTCTCACAAGACCAGGCCGCTGGGATTAAAGCCCCTGCTCCCCACTCACACTCCATGTGCAAGGCTGTGGTCAGGGGCTTAAAGAATAACCAGCCCGTTCAGTGGGACATCTCCTTCGACATCCAGGAGCTTTTCAGAGAGCGTGAGAGCAGGGAGGACGACGAGAGCGACCTGTGGAACGAGACGTTCCACCACCTGGCCGCAAAGTCCATCATACGAGACTTTGAGCAGCTGGCCGAACGGGAATCTGATATCGAACACGGTAAGGAAAGAAATAATGTGGATATTACACATTCAAATTAAATAAAACCTTAAAAATCCATAAAAAAATAAATTGATACAAATAAATCAATTTAATACCTAATAATGTGACCCAGGATGTAGACGACCCCGTCACTGGTTGACCCTGTGCTCTGGTATGACCATCCTTAAACCATGACCTGCTGGTGATGTTTAGGGTAAGGGTCTACTTGTATCGTAGGCTCTTACGAGGACATCTAAGAGCTTTCGGTCACTTGGCGTTGCGTCTTTGTTCTTCTTCTAGGTCCGGGGCGCCGGTTTCAGTTAAATGCTATACACACCAGCAAAGCGTGCAACGTGATCAGCAAGTACACGGCTTTCGTCCCCGTAGACCTGAGCAGCAATTCATACCTGCCGAGCGTGGTTGAATACGCCAACACAGGTACTGTCCATCACTGTGTCCATCGACCTGAATTCCTCCATCCTTAAAGTGACCGCTCCTCCATCTCTCACATGCTAACCCCCTCCCCAGCTATACCTACATGTCCCTTCTCCTGCGTCCAGTCTCTCCGATCCCCACCGTCTCCTACCACCCACCCTTCCGTCTTGTTAACTGTGAGTCTCTTGTCTGGTCCTCTCTCTGTCTTTGTCTGGAGGGCTCTTCTTCTGACTGAGGAGGATGCGCTCCTTCCCTGCTAGGTGCTGCTCTCCGGCAGGGTTCCCAGCGGAGTTTAAATTCGGGGAGCCGTCGCTTGAGAGGGTTCTCCGTCGGCCTGGGGCGGTCTCAGTCTACCTGCGTTTCCGAGTCATCGGATGATCGATTTTACAGTAAGATTTGGGTTTTTCTTACATTATAGACCCCGGTGAATCATAACGAATTATAAAGAAGCTGCTGTAGATGCAAATCAATCAATCAAATCAATATAGAAAGGAACAGAATATTAAAATTAAAAAAAGGGACTGTAAAAGTATTCAGAACTTTTCAACTTTTTTCACTTTATTTCTTTATCTGATGATCTAAACCCATCCTGAAATGACCGTTGTCCTCCTACAGATGTAGATGAGAATGCGACATCTCCTTGTACCACTCCGGTCTCCTCGGGGTGGGAGCGATGCAGTTTTCCACAAGGTGGGTACCTTAAACCGGAGAAAAAAAGTGATAGAAACGAGAGAGACGAGTTCTTCAACACCAAAGCCATTAATGATCCTGGCAAAGAGGGGCTCCCTCCTTGTTGGTTATCCATGAAGCTGATTAAAAGGTCCTTAACGGTATAGGCCCGAAACCCAGAGAGATACTGACGACCGTGACGCTTTGATTTTTCAGCTCCGCAGAGAAGCCCCTCCGTCTCGTCCTCGCATTCCCAGAGATCCATAGAAAGCCTCTTTGCTGCCAGGTAACATTAAATGAAAACTCGCTCTCCGGGGTTCCGCTTCGCCATCACGGAAATCCATCTTTATTTATCTTGTTCCAGGTTGAGCCTAAACAAGACGCGACTCTTGACTCGGGCCGCCAAAGGATTTATGATCAAGTCTCCCGGGAAAGGCAGCGACGAAAGCGAGAATGAAAAGAATAGTGACTATCTACCCCTGGTAGGTGAAGGGAAAAACATCCCAAAAATATCTTATCTCATGGCTTGCGGTATTTGTTTATACGTGAATTACGTCTTCCATCACATAGACATTGAAGTTGAGTTCCAATGTTTGCCTATAATGTCGGAATTCTATACAATGTTACTAGGAAATTCTAGAGCTTCGAGGTCCACCGGGGGACTCTCGAGTTATCTGTCCAATTGGTTTGAGTATTAATGGTCAGAATTCTGAAGTTGGTTGACCAGTTGTAGACGTGTCCCCTTGCATTAAGATTTTTTTGTGGCGCAGGTGTCGTTGCAGTTGGCTTGTGGAGCGTTTCTGCTGAACCAGGCCTTCGTAGATGCAACCAACATCCCTTTGGACAAGCTGAAGTGGACATCTCCGTTCAACAGTCACCGTGCCGCTCTAAGCCCAATGTCCCACAGCTCTTCCCCTTCCAGAAAGGACGCCGGCCTTGCTGCTAGCACCACACAGTTACTGGCCCCGGACACTGAGCATCACAGCACGCCTAATGGGTTCGGCGAAGATGTTTCTCAACACGTCCGAACCCGCCATCTATCCTCTAGTGCAGTTGAAAGTCCCTCCCATTCTTCTCATGAACTCTCGCTCCCTGTGTTATCTCTTAGACGCTTCTCTTCTCCAGAGAGTGCCCAGGACTCTGCCTCCACTCACACAGACAGTGGTTTGGGATCAGAGTCGGAGAGCTCTGAACTTCAATCTTGGATGGAGGGCATAGAGGAACAGCGGCGGTCACAGCCCGAAAGTATGGTGTGGGCCACCGCAGTTGCCCTCGCATGGCTGGAGAACAGCTCAGCCGCCTATTTCACTGAGTGGGAGCTGCTTGCAGCCAAGGCAGATAAATGGCTGTGCCGGCAGCAGATCCCCGAGGGACGTACCCTGGCATCGGTGAAGTCCGCAGCCCAGCAGCTGTTCGTGTTGCTTCGACATTGGGATGAGAACCTTCAGTTTAACGTCTTGTGCTACAACCCAAGCAGTGTGTAAGGTGGGGGAACGTCGGGAAGAAGTGAGATTCTGGAACAACAGAGCTGCATTCGAGACGTGGTATGAGTGTCGTGTGGAGTGCTGGTGTCACGGTCGTTGAGTTTGGAGATGTCCCCTGCATGTGGACTCCGAAACGCATTTTGCTTCCAGTGGTTGATGCGTGCGTCCTAGGTGTTTCTGTGCTCCCCTGATGCAAACTCTTCCCAACGTCTTTCCCGTCTTCGCACCAACATTGCATGGCCTCCCGGTATAAAAACTGAGATGATACCCGTGTATATTCCCCTAAACATGTTTCTAGAAGGTGTGAGGACATCGGCCTCCATGTAGTCCGCTTCCCGGGGTATCTAATACTCCGGGGGGGGGGGAGACCCAGGTCGTTATAAGTGTGGGGTGTTTTCCTGTCTTCCGACTTTCATTTTCTGAGCGCATTGCATGAGATTCCCTTACGTTAGACCGTAATATTTATATATAAAGCCCCTGTGTCCACGAGGGCCGGTCCGCCTCCCCGAGTGACGCCTCATCCGAGCTGTCTGCGAGATACAATGTAACGCGAGCAGCAAAGAGTTACATTTAAGGGAGGAATCCATTTTTTTGACACACGGGATCCGTTCTATGCATGGGGTTTGGGGCTCTTGTGTTTTTGAAGTTACGCGTTGATGGTTATTTATTATTCTGTATTCCGGGCTGCTGCGTGGTGTTCTTATAGAGTTATATGTACACGGGATTTGGTTTCAGGTCCCACCAGCTCAGTGTGGGGGGTCCTAATTATTAAAATAAATCCTGTTCTACATGGTATCCAGTATGTAGCTATTTATCCCGGCTGTTATATATATATATTATATATACATATGTTCATATGTTTGTATGACGTGTGATCCTGCATATTCTGTCACGCTATAGCATGTCGACGGATTTACAGGTTGTGTGACCGGCGAGCGTGGATGCGAGAAGGGTTAAACGGAACTGGAATGTGCAGTATTAACCCATTGTGTGCCTGGTGGCATGGCTTTTGTGCAAGAGGGGTTATGGAGGGGGGGGGAGTGTAGAGCAAAATGTTAAAAGTGGTGCAGTCACCGTAGCAACAGAATGCTGCTGGCTGGATGCTTCATTTTCATCAGTTTGCATCAAGCTTGCCCCTTATACATAATTGTAATGACCCTGGACCATTTTGAAAGGCTTCTCTATGCAGTTACCTGTGTTCAAGCAGGGGTACTCTGTCTTTCCTGCCGTAAAAGAACAGATTGAAAGAACGGAATCCCGGATTATTAGATTGTTGCACAACGTATTCATTCCAACCTAATCCATAGAAATGAGACATTATTTCATCCACGAGCTGTGAGCGTCTGCTCTGTGTTTAGTGAATACAGCCCTGTACCGCTGTCCCCCGTCGTCCCAGTACCAGCTTAAATTTGTAACCATTGTCAGCACCCAGTCTATTTATAACCTCATGCGCCGTATAACCAGTTGGCTCTTCTTTCTGTGGATAAATAACGCGCAGGCTGTCACACCTTCTGTGGTTTTGTTTTGAGTGGGACTCCGCGAAATATGTTACCCCCCCCCGTCCGTGCCTGCCTTATTTCTTTTTCCAATTTTCATCAAAATCTTGGTTTTTGTGTTACTGAAACTTTGTTTTTAATAAAGTGATATTTGGTGAACGGACATGCAGTCCTTGTTTTTTTTCTTTTCTTGGGAAAAGAGGATTTTATACACAATGTGGGATTATACGGTTTCCTGGATATATACGCACGCATGCAGAGATTCCAGGAAACGGAACTTTATATGTAGTGAAAACAAAACAAAATAAAAATGAATAAAGAATAAAAATAATACAAAATAAAAATAAATAAATAGAAAAAATAATAACAAAATAAAGAAAACAAAAATATACAAAACAAAAATAAAAAATAAAAAGGAGCAGTTTAGTACAAAAACATTATTATATTCGTTTGCTATTTTTGTCATCGCACCAACGCAGAAGTGTACCGCGTGTAAAAGTAAGTGATAGTCATACAGTCCGGAAAAGAAAATGAAAAAAACTATTTCACTCCAAACTATTTTTTTAAAATAATTTTTATTTATGGTGTTTATTTTTTTTAGTACATGGGCTGTCCTGACACATGCATTCATCTCTCTAAGTGAAAGAGACATGCTACGGGTTAGTTATCAGGTTAAAGGGGCAGCCGGTGGACGCCGGCGGCTGGGATTACCGGACAACAATTTAATCAAGAGAATCATAATCGCTGGTTTTGCTTTTGGAGCTTTGTATGAAATAATTCTCCTGGACTTTGCGATACACACAGTAGGGACTTTCCTCTGCCCCTTACAGGCATTATAACCCATCATATCCCTCTATATTCCTCATATTATATATTATATACCCCCCCCGTATAACTAATCCCGTCCTTATAACCCGTTATATCCTGTATATTCCTCATATTATATATTATATACTCTCCCCCCGTATAACTAATCCCGTCCTTATAACCCGTTATATCCTGTATATTCCTCATATTATATATATATTATATATTATAACACATATATATTGCACAGTGGAACAGCAAAACCATATCCTGCTCACCTGCCAAAGAACAGACAAGCGAGTCCTCTAGTAATATATTATCCTTCCACAGGATTCATGCTGCTAATAAGCTATTTCTATTGAGTTTGTAAAACGCGTTTCCCGACTGTTTAATCTCCCGGGAGCCATGAAACGTGGGAATCCCGTGATCAGAGAGACACCCATCTGTGCATTGTGACTGCTGTCGTATCGAGGAGACAAAGCTCCAGGTGGCAGAAAACACATAACGGAGTCTGACTGACGGGGAACGCAAACCCGGCTCAGATTAACAACACGGGACAAGAGCGGCCTCACGAGGACGGGACTACCAGACTTTTACTTAAAGGGCAAATCCTACCGAAACGTTTCAATTCAGATTAAAAATATATTTTAAAAATATCGCTCTGATTTCCGATTTCACCCCAGTTGTAGTTTTTGCCCCATAATATAAGAGAGTTCTCCCTCTCGGTTATCTGAGCCCCAATCTACTAGACAACCCCCCGACTCCTTATCATACTGCCTGTGGGGTGCAATAGAATGGCTCAGTTTTAATCACCCAGCCGGAATCTCCGACTAATGAAAAGTCTATGGAGGAACGGACTTCATTAGCATTGCCATAAAGCATCAGCTCAGTGTGGTGTTTGAGCCAGGAAAGTCACCCAAAATATCACATGACTGACAGCGACGGCGGCTCCAGGTCAGCAGATACAGGGATGGTTTTGATTGGTCCCAGAGTGAAGAGCGTTTCTGATGCGTTTTAGTGATTGATGTGTTCATAGGATTGATGAAAAGCCACTGAGGTCCCTTCTTCAGACATAGCCTTACATAACCAGACTTATGAATAACATACTGCTGAGGTCTTGAATGCTCACATTTATTAAAAAAGGAGAAAATAAATTCTAAAAATCTATAAAGTTTGGGTTTTTATGAATTCTGTATTGAGGTTAAATATTCAGCAAATTAACTTCTCGGAATTGAGTGATATTTATTACTTAGTTAGATCTCTTTCTGTGTAATAAACCTTCTATTCTTCAAGGATTTTAAGCCAAAATGGGGAGGAATAAAATGGCTTCTTTTATGAAGATCGCATTGAGAACGTTAAGAGAAATGTTGAAATAAATCGGTTGCGTATGGAACTCCAGCGATTCTGGTTCAATTTAAGAGGAGCTGTGGGGTATTTCATAGTCTCCTGTGGAAGCTGAGGGGTTAATTGCGCTGAAAAGTCACCCAAAGGCCGGATACTTGATACCAGATCATATAACGCAGCCGAAGACTTAACCCGCGCCGTACTTCACACCAAGGTCACAGCGCGGAGCCGGAGATTAGATCCATCTCAGTCTGATAATCCTGGCCGGTTGCTATAGCAACAGCCAGACCTCCTGCCTACGGAATACCTGAGTCGATTGATGGAGGATGCGAGAGGATGGCAGCAGCCCAAAGAGACATAAACCAGGCCCAGAGCCCCCCTTCGGGCACGGCTTAGACTTTTGGACTTTGAGGCCCAATACCATGGATTGTTAATGCCTCGGAACGCTAAGCCCAACACTTTGAAGCTCTGGGGTGAAAAAATAGAAATAAAGAATTATTCAGAGTCGTTGGTTCCGTCCAATCTGCCCATTATTCCAGCTCCATGATGAACTCAAACAATAGCCGGCCGTTGGTCTTAAATTGCGTAGCCTTACTTTTCTCCATGTTTAACTTCTCTTATTCTCGCTATCATATCTGGGAACTCTCTCAGGTGAGACGCCGCTTCTCCAGATCTGCGGGGTTTACCACAGAAAAACTCCTGGTGGAGCGCGCCCCACTCCCCGCCCACTTCCCCTCTAAAAACATTCAGCTTTCAGCGGGACCACCCACTGGCCGTGACCCGCAGGGTAAATAATATAAGGTCACCTGGGGCATTTACCAGCCGTGACCCGTGGGGTAATTAATATAAAAGTCTCTCTATAAGCCGCCGCCGGACGGTCAGTGAGGAACGTTAAGGAGGAATCCTCGTCGGTCTCTGACCATCCTTCCTGTTGCTATGGAAACTACCTGCGGAGGATCCCTTCTCTTCATCTCATAGATGATAACATGGCAATGTGAGGTCACTCCTGGCATGCATGGGAACCCCAACTCCCAATACCCCCAGCCAGCCAGGCTAGACATTTTGCATTGTGTTACGAGGCTGATTTGTTTTCCCGGTTTCTGGAGGATGATGTTTATTTTATTTTTAGTTCCCGGGATAAATATTTCCTTCCGTGAATAATAGATTAGGGTGACATGCTGCCCCCCGTTAAGAAACGCACCCCACCTGCTTCTCCCTGAAATGGAAGTGACCCCCTTTAAAATAACCCACCCTCCTTTATGGGGAGGGGGGGAGAGCGTAGGAAAGTCTGTTGTTTCCATGGCAACCAGGTGCCTTATGGTTTCTCCTCCGGATCCGGTGCTAATGAGGCAGCTCTACATGGGAGAAACTAATAGCCCCGACCCTAGGTGGCCGTTGGGCTCAAATGGGGCAACAGAGACTCATGTCCGGGGCAGTAGAGAGGACACCGGCAAGTAACATGTTAACGTAGAAAGGTTTAAGACCAGCCAAGTGTCCCTGTTTAGTCTTTGCAGTCCCTCTGTGCACTTTCAAAGTGATTTACATTGGAACGGATGCTTATAAGAAACGTATCCGGCTTCCTGAAGACAAGCCCATCGCTATATGAATAAGACGTCATCCTCAGTGTGTTCCAGGCTACCTGAGTCATGTGGGATGGTGGTAGATAAGTGGAGAGACCTCCCAGCAGAAGTGGTAGAAGCTAATACAGTCAGGAGATTTAAAGATGTGACCAGACGGGCCGAATGGGGCCGATCTGCCGGAAGAGTCTATGCTCTTCGGCTGTGACTTGCTGTGCATCATAGGAGTTATAGTCCTACACCAGCCAGGGAGCTCCCTGTTGTTTGCCCTTTATATATTTTTCATGGAAGTCATGCAACCAGGTGTCGGATAAAGGGGTTAAAACGCGCTGGCGGTGACCTCAGACTCCCGAGCGGGGCGATAAATAATGAAGGGACGAGGTGTCTAAGTAGAGCACGGAACTGAGCCTCGCTCCTAATGAGGCCTCCGACTGCCTGGTAACGGTTCACAGACCTCGTATCAATTATACATTTCGTTAGCATTCTGAGCGAGGCGCGCCGAGCTGGGGGGGGGCGTCCAGACAAATCCAGATTCCGTCATTCTGGGGCCGCGGTCAACAGGAGAAAACCAGAAGAAAACACTTAACTACAATCCTCAGCATCCCTATTTCAACGTCAACTGTGAACTGCAACGCTCAATGTCCCACCATAACGGGGCGACCAGGGGCAACCGGTCCTCAGCTAGAACATGGCGGAAAGTAGCAGGAGAAATAGATAGAGGTTGAGCGACCCGCCGGTGACATCACAACGTGTAATGTTTCAGGAACGCTCGTGTGCGGCATGATGTCACAGGGTGGATGCTGGGAGTGACAATGGAAACCCCAGGGAGAATGCTCCAACTTCTCACCGGGTTCTATCGATCATACATTCAATTCCAAATGTTTCTTCCGATGGACCAGACCGGGAATTACCAAGCCGGCCCTCAAGGGCTTTCATTCCATGTTCAAAGAGCAGCATTTGGGCGGTTGGAAGAGCGTTGAACTTGTTGGAAAGCCTCGGGCTCAGCGACCCTGTGACTATATCCCCTGGTGTCAAAGCCTACGAGCTCCCTGTTGGCTTTCACTAAATAATCCATCGCTCTCCACATTTACCCGGCTTCATCGAAATCTAGAGGTTCTTGCCAAGAGGCCTACCTGTCCATGACAGCTCCGAGACACAGTCCAGCCCAACTCATTAGAGCGCCTGCTTCCTCCGAACAGGAAGCCCCGAGTACACAGAGTCCTGGGTCACAGACCCCGTCATCTCCCCCGGCAACAGACTGGGTGTTTATATTGAGGTAAAAAGAGAGACTTTCAGGAAAGAAATCCAACAGGTCACAGACTGAAAAGCTGTTTAAGATATACATACTTCCGACGGGGTCACATGGGTCTGCTTTAAATAAACCTCTGGAGATACATTCATTACGTTACAGATATACCTGTCGGATCCGAGAGGCAGATAGAAAGTATCAGTAAATAAATTCAATGTTTCTGCCCCGTATTCTAGGACTTTTTTTTATCTCTGCCATAAAGCGCTTCACCTAGGGAAGTCTTGGTGTTGGGGGCGGCGCCCAAAGGTCACATGACTCCCCACAATGGTAGCTCCAAACCAGCAGGAAGTGTTTATTAGAACAATACAGACTTTAGAACCCAAAAGGCTTTTAATAAACAAAAGCTTACTACGAAGCCCTTGACTTATTAACATCCTAATAAGAAGGTTCCCTGCTTTCACACAGGTATTTTAGGGCAGGGGGTTTAGCCACTTAACTTCTCGTGAATACTCTCAGCTGGAAAGTAAGGCGGCCCTGCTACGGCCCGGAACCTGGATCATTGAATGGAGACTCGAGGTTTTAACAGTATCAACATTTTATTATTGCAATAAAAAGAGAAATAGATTCAAGTGCCTTTCATTTACAGATCCGCATTTTAACCCCTTCAGTGACAGAGGAGAACGGACGGTGTGCATTCTGCCACGCACAAAAAAAAAAACATGGAATAAGTACGGGAAAAAGAAGGGAAAACGGTGATGCGAAAGCAGGTCCTGACGACGTCCAAAGCCTTTGCTGTCTCTCGATCGCTTCTTAGTTTTATCGGAAGAGGTGAAAGGTAGCACCAAAGTCTCCAAGATCAGAAACCCTCCAGAAAGCGCCGGTCCCCCTGACGTCACGTGCAATATAAAGGTTATACCTGCTCTCATTGTGATAAAATAAAATACAAATGATCCGCCACCCCACAAGCGAGGCCTTTATAGCTACAAATATATATATTCGGAAATGTTGGGAACGAACCCCAAATGGCGATCACATTTTCTTAGGTTCCTGGGGGATTTTTTCCCCTCCAGAATTTAAAGTGCACATAAAAAACCCCTAAAAACTACATAAATAACATATGGAATTTCAAATATATCACGTGTTGCTGTGGCAAGAATTAAAACAAACAAACAATAAAAACAAATTGAAATATATATTTTATATAGTTTAAAAATATTATGTTTCGTTTTATAGGTGAGGGCATGCGAGGTTAGCTACACTGCCCATTAAACCTTTAATTGGGGACGATTGAGGATCATGTATAAGAGACAATCTAGTCACCGTGAACTAAACTGAGTACTGAAACAGTTAAATGCTTCCAAAAAAACAACAAAAACATAAAAAAATAGAAAAAAAATGGAGAACCCCAAACTGGATAAAAAGAAACATTAAAGATGCTGGGAAGTGAAGCAGTGCACCAGGAGCTCGTACATTAGAGGAAGAGGAGCCCCCGGGCCATGGTTGATGGCCTCATATGTCTACAGTCGAGAGGAATGCGGGGGGGGGTGGAGATTTAAGTATCTTGAGCCCCCCGGCTGCCCGCCAGTCATCCGCGTGCGCACATTTGGCCAAATGTAACAACTGCTTAAAACTTGGGCCTTAGAATTAGTCTGGGGTGGGGGTGACGGCCAACAAGTCTACGTGAAAAACCTCAAACAAATCTACGTCAAAAATAATAAAAAACAGGAAAAAACGATGTGAAAAAATCTACGGAAAATCAGAAACAAGTCTACGTGAAAAAAATCCCCAAAAAAACAGGAAAAAATCTAAGTGAAAAGAATAACTGAAAAATTAGAAACAAATCTATGTGAAAAATCAGAAAGAAGTCTACGTGAAAAATAAAAAAAAACAGGAAAAAATCGATGTGAAAAAATATGAAAAATTTGAAACAAATCTACGTAAAAATAATAATAAATAAAAAAAAAAACATGAAAATTCGATCTGAAAAAATATATTGGAAAATCAGAAACAAATCTATGTGAAAAAAAGGAAAAAAATCAGGAAAAAATCTAGGTGAAAAATCCAAAACAAAGGAAAAACCAGAAACAAATGGACGTGAAAAACCCATAAAAGGAAGTGATTAAAATCAGAATCTGTCACCGGCCTTTTTTTTTTTTTATCGCTTCCATCATTGCTTATAAGTTAAAGTTCGTAGATCACAAACACAGTGGGAGTTTTAATAACACTGCTTATATTAATTCGACATGGAAAGCATGCCCAACGAGCCCCTCGGAAAGGACGCTCCCCCAAGATTTAACCCTCAGGGTCTTTTCTGCAAGTCCGCGAATCCTCCCGCCGTCACGGAACGTCTCGGAACGTCTCGGAACTTTTTATTAACATACATCAGGATTTGCACCGGGGTCTCGATTTACATCACGGCACAAATCTTCCATTCTTTCCACTAAAAACCAGAATCTAGTTTTTTTTTGGTCAAGTTAATACAGCCCCGTTCGCCCTTCCTCCTACGAGAAAACCAAATACAAAATCTAAAAAAAAAAACAAAAAATCTTTAAGAAGAAAAAAATTAAAGTGCAGAATAAAGTCAGTTTTAACTCTTACTACTCCGTTTACTTCTAGTTTTTTTTTTAATTGTTTCTAAAATCATATTGCTACTTTATATTCACTGCTGACAAATTGTGGAGTAAAAAACATTAAAGATTGGATCCGGCCCAAATAATCACATTGCAGTCCACCCAGTTTAAGGACAAATTTCCTTTTCATTCTCCTGCAACGATCCCCGTAACAGCCTTCAATTACATTCTGGATGAGAGTGATGGGATTAGGAGTCTGACAGTCCTTACAGATTTCAAATGTTTTCATAAATTGTTGTTTTTTTGTATTTTCAACAATTTGAGCCAAATATTCTAAACAATAAATGTGAATTAGAAATGAATGAAATTCATTAGAAAAATTGGGGCTATTAAAGGGTTAATATTTATAGGGGGCCGTATTTAGAAAGTTCCCAGGTATGGTCATGTGACCGTATCATCGCCCGTATCGGAGGCAAACGTCCCAGAATGCAACTGGCCAAAAGGTAAACAGATGTCTTTCCGCGCCGAATCCTTGAACCGTCCCAAAACTGGGTGACTTGCTCTACAAACTACTCACATGTCCACCAAACAGAAACGGCCCCCCTGGACAGATATAGAAATTTGGCACTATTTACAGAAGAAGCCGCGCTCAACCACTCCAAAGGTCCGCCCCGGCGCAGAAAGGGTTAACGGGGACCGGTCAGGTTGGGGTATTTGCAGAACATTCCTAAAAAAAAGGAAACTGTGGACAACACAATGTTTCCAGTATGGCCCACAATTAACCCATGAGAGACCGGAGCTGCAGGAGAATGTATGGAACAAAAGAATATAAATAGTTAATCCAATGCCGGCCGCTCTGCTGTGTCATATTACTGCAGCCCCATATGCTAATTAGCTGCTTTCGAACAGGTACATTTGAATGTATAGTTGTATTATGATGTCAAAAAGGAGTTATTGTTAACTCTTTTCTGTCCAATTATTATTATTATTATTTTTTTTTTGCTCAAATGCTCTATTTTTTTTTTTTAATTTCTTCTCCATGCGCTCCGTGTTACGCCGGTCAGGGGAGGGGGCAGACACGGCTTTTAAGTACGCAGCCAGTCTCTGTTCGTTATGACATCATCAAAGCAAACCCCCAATCAGGCTCATTTTCAACATTATTACAATCTTAACCCTTCTACTTCCAGATGTCCTACAAACACCCCACATCCCTTCGCGGCAGCAGAAGAGTTAACCACATCCCCCCCCACCATCCAACCATTAACCATTTGAATGCCGGCCATCAATGGGTTTCACGCCCCCCCCTGACCCTCGAGGGGTTAATCCCCTTGCCTCCGCCGCTTCTCCGGGGAGGGGGGGACATCGCGAAGCAGCGTACGGGGAAGCCGCCGTCACAGCGCTGATTAAATATCCCGACGATTAAAGACGCTTCCCTGCCGCACGAAATCAAACATAAAACCTTTAAATAGAACTCTTTTTTTTCCTTAAAAAAATACAAATCATAATTCTCTCTCCTCTATTTTTTTTTTTTTTTAAATTCCGCTTAGAAAACAACTTTTTTTTTTATTTTTTGCCTCGTTCGCTCTATCGACGGCTAAAAATAATTCTATTCGTCCACGAATGTCACACGTCGGAAGGGTTTCTGCATGCACAGGTGCACAGTTATTTATATATATATATCTATATATATATTAGATTTTTTTTTTGCAAGATTAAATTATGTAAACAAGATATGGAGGGCAGAGAGGGGTCGGGGGGGCTCGGATGGGACCCCCCCTTCCCTCCGCTCTCCGTCAAGAACTCAGACAACGTTAAATCGTCGGGGGTTTTAAAGAAAAAAAACCCCGATTCGCTTCAAAATTCTTTCACTGCCGGAGACGTAACGCGGAACGCGCCGGCGGTAGAAGGGGTTTAAATATCCGCGTGTGTACATCCCACGTCCCGTCATGCTGCACAGCATCGCGCGGCGGGGCAGATCATAGGCTGCCTGGGGCAATGTTTGCTACAACCCTCAGCCGACCTCTGCCGCTGTAAGGACTCCTATTAAGACCAGCCAGGCTCTAACCCGAAGCGCGTCGGCTGCCATAACCCTCAGCCGACACTCATTGGCTGAAGCGGACGAGGTTCTCCACCTTGGCTTTTTCTGCTCCCGAAATCTTAAAAGCTTTCAAGAACCGAGACCAAAGAGCTTGCAATCTATTTTAAACATCCATGTTCTGTTCTAAAGAGCTTGCAATCTTTTTTAAACATCCATGTTCTGTTCTAAAGAGCTTGCAATCTCTTGTCTAAGTAAAGCGCTGGCAGAGGTCGGCCCGGGGTGCGTCGTCTTTATATCCTTAAAACTCAAGGTTAGGGAATTATTTTCCCCCAAAAAAAGGTTTTTATTGCTAAGAATTTGACGCATTTTGTGTTCTGCCAATCACCCGGAATAAATGCGTATAAATTAGGTCAATTTAGACAGTTTTAGACAGCCTCTTATGTCTAAGACCCTCAAACCCCTCCTAAGAGACCCCCAGCCTGTCTAAAAACTATACCCCATGACATCATGCCCACTTTTTAATGGAGATAAGGTGCACCCCATTACAGATATGTATCCCGGGGGGGCTTAGTACCGCTATGTAATGCAGCATGACCTGGTACCCAGTAGCGAGGGGTAAACACTTTGCAACGATCAAAGATAACAGGAAGATTTGATCTGCAGATGCCCCAGGGGCATTTCCGAGCAGAAATTACCCGCGTTTCGGAACGGGCCCCCCGATTTAAGTCCATGGCGGCGGGCGACGCGTTCCGCGTACAAGAGACGGTTTCTGTTCTCCTTTACGATTTGATAGCAACGCGCAAGTCAGAAGTGCAGGGAAGTCTTGTTTTTTTTTCTTTTCCGTGGAAGGAACTCGTGAAATCCCATTGGATGATTTAAGCTCCTCCCCCCAAAAAATAAAAAACGATTTCCCCCAAAAAATTCCCCTCTTTTCTGTTTCTATGATTTCAAAAAGCCTCATCTTTTTTGCCTCAAACAACGAGCCTCGAATTGACCGCCGAACTGGAGAAAAAAAAATTCCACCGCAAATTACACGGAGTCCCAAATTATGGAAATTCAGATGCAAAAATATTTTGCCCCTCCCCCAAATATCTCTTTTTCTCTCCAAAATCCGAAAGGTTTGGTTTACCCCAAAAAGTCTTTCATGTTTCCCCCCCCTTTTTTGCATCGACGTGCCGCCAGCCGCTCGTTTCCCGCCTGCTCCTGTTATCCGCCATCCGCCATCCGCGGTTGGGTTTCAGACGAACACGAAGTAGGAATTTTTATAAAATTGTTTGTTGGTCGGCATTTTCTTCCCCGTTTCTTTCTTTCTGTGTTTTTTTTATTGTTGTTTTTTTGCGGATAACGAGGAGGTCCCCGGAGGCTTTAGACGTCAGGAGGAGCCTTCTCTGCCATGGTGAGGACTGTATCGATCCCCTCATCCTCAATCACAACTACAAACGCAATGCTTACAGTTAGAATAATATGCTGTGCGACCCTCTCTCCTCCCCGATCCCCTCTCTCCTCCCCTGATCCCCTCTCTCCTCCCCTGTATCCCTCTTTCCTCCCCTGATCCCCCTCTCGCCTCCCCTGTACCCCTCTCTCCTCCCCAATCACCCCTCTCTCCTCAGCTCATCCCCCCTCTCTCCTCCCCTGTACCCCTCTCTCCTCCCCTGTCTACCTCTTTCCTCCCTGATACCTTTCTCCCCACCCTTGTGCCCCTTTCTCCTCCCCTGTACCCCTCTCTCCTCCCCGATGCCCCCTCTCTCCTCCCCTGATGCCCCATCTCGCCTCCCCTGTCCCCCTCTCTCCTTCCCTGATGTCTCTCTCTCCTCTCCTGATGCCCTCCTCTCTCCTCCCCTTTTACCCTTTTCTCATCCCCTGATGCCCCTCTTTTCTAGGAGGTCAGAATGTTTGCTGGGTATGAGGGGAACCGGCTCTCTGCCAATAAGTGTGGAGAGGGTTTATGCCTTTTTTGGGGGGATTCTCACCTCTCTTGCTGCGTCCAATCTGCCCCAGTTTGGGGGGCCTCTTGCCGCCCCCTTGGCCTGAGCTGCCATAGAAGTTGCCGGTGTCCTGGAGACGGCAGGTGAGGGGGATCTGCCCCGCGATGTCCCCCCCTCCGTCCGCATAATGCCCCCGCTGCTCGGCCTCGCTGAAGGGCAGCACCTCGGACATTGTGAGTCTGGGGATCTCCCCCCTCGGACACGGACACTCGGGGTACACCGCTCACGGCCCACTCCGGAGGGAAGCTGATCACACGCGGCAGGTAGAGACACCGGATCACATCCTCCGGCTGGGCTAACCGAGTGGGGGAGACACCTGGGGGCACAGAGAACAAGGTTGGACGAGGAGGCACTGCAAATAAGAGACTGCTGGGGGGAGGAAAGTGGGGGCACAGAGAGAGACTCTTGGGGGCAAATTGGGGTACAGAGACTGCTAGGTGCCTTGGGGCACAGAAGAGGCTACTTGAGAAAACAAAAGGAGACACAGAAAGAGACTGCAATAAAGGAGGAATCCCTGAGAGCAGAACAACTGCCAGGGACTGGAAGGGCACAGAGACGGACGCCAGAGAGGGGGCAGAAAGCAGGGACAGAGAGGGGGCAGAAAGCAGGGACAGAGAGGGGCAGAAAGCAGAGACAGAGAGGGGGCAGAAAGCAGGAACAGAGAGGGGGCAGAAAAACACCTGTCTACTGGAGGAGGGCAGAGAGGCTGAAGATGAGGAGGAAAGACAGACCGAGAGGGAGAGGAAGACTGGCTGGTAAATAGAGGAGCAGAGAAAAGGGGGTATCTGCGGGTGAAGGGGTTTGGGGGCAGATTGCTGGTTTGTGTGGGATTGAGGATGGAGGTGGGGAGACCAACCCATGGAAGACGATCCCTAAGATACCCATCAGAGAACTGGGGCAGAGGGGCAAAGGGATGCCAATGCAGACAAATGCAACGGTGCGGAGGGGTATTAAACCTGGTATGTTTTTGGTGATAGAGAGAAGGACAAAAGGGGGTCCAGGAGGGGCAGAGGATAGACCTGGCAGGGGAGGAGGGTAACGTAGGAAGCCCCAGGGGGTGAGAGGTGAATACCGAACAAAAGGAGACTCAGGGGAGGGGGGCATCTGAGAGACAGCAACAGGCAGGGGCATCTACAGGCAAAAGGGTCAAAGATGGAGAGGGGCAGAAAGGGGCAGATATAGAGACCATCTTTCGGGCAGCAGCCCAGGGGACCTGGAAGCAAAAACAGCTCAGTCTTGGGGTAATTATCCAACAAAAAACATGATGAATCCTCCAGCATCAGGGGGCACCAGTTAAAGGGGTACAGGGGTACAGGTGTGGGGGGGCAGGGGGCATGTAGGGGAGGTTGGGGTATCACAGGAAAAAGGCAAAATATCCAAGAGATTAAAAAAATAGAATCCTACCAGAGAGAGCAGAGAGATGCGGCAGATCCTGGAGAGGAGAGAGAGTCAGGAGGAGGGGAGGGGGAGTAACAGGCAGGAGAGGGGCAGGGAGACTGGGGCTGGGGAGAGAGGCAGGGAGGCTGAGGCTGGGGGGAGAGAGGCAAGGAGGCTGGGGGAGAGAAGCAGGGAGGCTGAGGCTGGGGAATAGAGGTAAGGAGGCTGAGGCTGGGGGAGAGAGGCTAACGCTGGGGAGAGAGGTAGGGAGAATGGGGGAGAATCAGGGGTGTGTGGGGCAGATATTGTGTGGACACAAACCAACAGGAGGGCATAACAACACACATCACAACACAAATAACAACACAGACAAGAGCAACACTGCACGAGTACGCAGCCTGGTGCGTGAGATACAACGTAACACAACCTGTACACCAGTCCGCATCTACAACAGAACCACAGTCCAGCACGTCATGGTGTATCACACACACACTGCCTGGCAGCACAACACACACAAACACGGCATTAGTGTATCATAACACACACACAGCCCAGTGGTGCCACCTGCTTACAGCACAGCACTACACAACAACAAAATAATAATAAATAACACATAGTAACACAACAGCAACACAACACACTGACACAATGTAACAGCCAGTGACACAGCTCTATAACCTGGCACTGCCAGCGCCGTAGTGTGTGTGTGTGCCGCAGAGAGCGTTGGCACTAAACCAGTGATAATATATGGCGCGAGCGGTACGGTGCCCGGCGGCTGCTGCATTATGTTGCTGTGACCGGCAGCGCGCTTGGCGTGTGTGTTTGTAACCTTGCGTAGCAGCCCTGCAGTATTCTGCATAGGAAACCACACAGGGCCGCAGTACCAGTCCAGGGAGGGCCAGGGGCTCGGATAGCATCCCACGGGCACAGTGCATGTTGGCAACAGTTGGAAATTCCCAGAGTGGCGAGTGGGAGAAAAATTTTCACAGCTGCTGCGGAACCTCTTAGTCCACAGGCCTACTCCTCTTTGGATCGCTGCGTAAAGCAGAATTGGGAAGGTGAGTCCACAAGGGCCGTAACATCTCTGGAATTGTAGCTTAAAACCCCGGTTTCCCTGTGGCCCTGATGGCCTGGAAAGTCCTCGGCATAAACAGTAACTCACACCCTATGCACCATCACACCTGGACGGTCTTCACTTATTAAGAATAAAAACCGGTGTACGCCCCTGCTTTGTACCCCTGAGCCCTCTCACCCCAATCAGAAGGGGCTATTTTTAATTCCCACTTAATTAATAAAGATACAGCAAGAATATAAGAAAATCTGAACTTGTTCCATTATGACCGATTTTATTTAACGTTAATAAATAGCAGATCCCGCACTTTTCCGACCCGGCCCTGTAAAAAGGACGCGGAAGGACACGCCTCCTGCGCGACTGTTTCCAAAATACTCTTTTGTTTGGAAAAATATTGTTCTGCTTTTAAATACAAACATGTGGGAGACCTGAGTCAGAGTCGCTCCGTATAATCAGATCACTCATCGGCCACGCAAACCACGCGTTTCCTTAAATAACTCTGACAAAATAAATCGACCAATCGAAAGCTTCGGGGGCGGCTGAGATACTTTATTCCAGAACTTCCAGTTTTCATGCCCAAATTTCTGTCTTGTTTCCCCAATTTCAGAGTCTCAGAGGGAAAGGGCAGATTCTTAGGTTTTTTTACCCCAATCATAAGGTGTCACAGAGTCTCTCACAGTCTGGAGCCGACCGCTCTATAGTCTCCTCTGAATTAATGATATCTGAGACTCCTGATTGGTGCTTTTCTCCCTGCTATATCACAGCTGATATCCCTGCTTGAATGCAGGTGACTTAATTCCAAATACCTTTGCCTCCAGACCAGTCACGGTTATTTCTCATGCTTAGCCATTGAAAGGTGGTATTTTTGTTCTTAATTCCTCTGAACTGGGAGACTCAGAAGGCTTTCTGTGTTTGCGGACAAAGCTTGGGACCTCCCATGGTTGACAGAGCGGTGACAGCCCTGCCTGCGATCAGCTGAGTACACAATCCCTCTCCCTAACACGTGACGCGCTGTATGTACACAAGCAGGGAGTGCCAGGTCCAGAGAGCAACTGCACTCCCACCCCTCCATTACCAAGCAGGAAACGGCCTACAATAAATACATGTGGAACTACCCTTGCCATGTCTTCCTGAACTCTGGCACTGATGATCATGCATCCATCATAAAATAAAATATTGATCTAATATATAGCTCTAAAGATACTCCTGATTTTCTAATGACCATGTTCAGCACTTACCCACATTGTATGGGGGCCCCAATTTGTACCCTCCCCCCTTAAACCACATTCATTTCCAGGTAAATTGAGTTATTTATCCCTGGAGGTCAAGGCTCTATTCCTCACATGGCTCTGCAGGGGCGGTAACTTGTGGAATCTACCATTGCACTGACATTGGCGGGGGTGTAAGTTTGTGCACACATACACGTCTATTCACACTAAAAATAAATATAACATTAATAAACATAAAAATACTACCCCTATCTTCAGATATTTAATTTTTTCATTTATTTCGTAATATAAAAAAAACAAACATTTAAAAAAGCTTTAAAATGGGCAGCTAATCAGGAAAGAGCAGTTAAGGGCATGATAGGATATCCCATCCCATCCACAACACCCGTGTACCACAACACATGATTTACTAATGATCGGCTTGTTTTAAGCTCTTTAAACAATACAAATAATAATTTGAGATTGCATTCTAAAAAAATTTCTTTATTATATTTTTGCCCTTACCCCAGAATTCCCGTTTTCTCCTGGGTTATAATATGACGGTTATTTCAAGCTGATTGGTCCTCATCATTTCTGTAAACAGCCTGTGGGTTAATTTGTGGCGTGACGCAGAATTCCTATTTATTGAGCTGAAAATTAATTTGTTCCTATTTTTTTTTTTGAAAACCCCACAGACTGGTAAACAATTATAGCCTAAAGTTACAGAGTCTGTAAGCTGCACGCTGCCATTCGGAATTCTGACACCGGCTTTAAACTCATTTTACCAGCGTATGAATTTTCTATACCGCTGACATGTCCTTGTCAAACGTTGACCTTCCGCGTATAGAATTCATAGATTTTTTACGGCAGATATTTTGTTGCTTCGTGTTTGAGCGCTAAGGAGGCCAAATTAAAGGCCAGAAAATTTTGTTTTTTTACGTTTTTTTTCAAAACTGATTACAAAAAGTTACTAGTTTTTACAGCACAACTTGATACATATTAACAGAATTGTCTGGGTAACCCTAAAAATGGCCCCTAATTATCCTCCATCAATCGTTAACCCGTAATAACATTTCCTGGGCCTCCCCATAAATTCCAGAACATTAAATACCTTTATCTAATGGACGGGCTAGAGCTTGACATTTATTTTTATTATTAATTATTATTATTAATTATTATATTTTATTTTACACCTGAACTTTTCGTGTAGAAAATATTGAAATTCACATTTTATTTTTTTTAAAGGAAAATAACTTAGAAGATTTGGGCCTTGCGTCAACAGTCGCACCTTTAATAAGATTTTAAGATAACATTTAAATTTTAATGGCTACATAAGCCGCGTCCACATTGCTTTTCCCAAAGCGCCAATTATTTGGTTATTATTCGTAGGTTTAATTGATGCCTTGTTGCTTTTGGATTGAAGCAGCGTCACTATTTATACACCCCCCCATTGGAAGAATGAAGGGCTAACATGTAAATTTAAAGGGTTAATTTTGTGATTTTTGCTTGGTTCGTCTCATGCTTATAGGTGTCTCTGCGGGCAAGCGTGACCAGCGGGTGTTACGATGGATCTCTGCAAGGAAGGTCCGCTCTTAAAAATGTTATTATTCAGCATTGTTTTTTCGGGGGATAAAATTGGTTTTAGAGGAAGGTTTTACTCACCGACGTTCCTCCTTCTTGTGAAGCCGATGCCGAGAAATGCAGAAGCCTCGGTTCTTATGTTTTGTTGTGAGGGGGAGTGCGGTTATCTGAACACCGCCAGATATCAGGCGATAGGAGGAGTGCAACCTCCATCTAGTGTCCAAAATGGAGAGGCGCAGATAGCTTTATTTATTTTTTTACCTTTTTTTTACCTTTAAACATGCATGGGATAGGCATACAGCTATGCTGAATATATAGAGGGTGGTAGATACGAGGAACAACCTACTGGCAAAAGTGGTAGAGGTTAATAGAGGGAGGGTATTAAACATGCATGGGGTAGACATCCGACTCTTGGATCTAAGATGAGACCAACGACTGATTAAGGTTTGAGTCTTTACAGGAGGAGAAACAGGCAGACTAGACGTCACGTCAGCTACTTCTACAAGAACCTCAGAATTATTATATTATTATATCAACCTGACAATGGAAAATATGTCACATTATATGTAGGCCTCACTGCTGCCACTAGATGTCACTATACTAATCAGCTATAATGTTCCCTGCATACCATACTGCCCCCTGCAGGTCAATCATATATTTATTAACCGCCAACAAATGGCATGGTGCTGTACAATTTAAATGGGGGGGCGGTTAACACATACATAACAATATACATTAACACATACAGACAGAACAGGTGTTGAGGACCCTGACCGTGTGTGGCCATCTAGCCTTATGGTACCCTTATACAAAGGTTGTATATGGCTGGCTTTTGAGGGTCCTGCTCGTGAGTTTACACCAATAGGCATAAAACACTAACTAATATAACCAGGGAGATAATCCTCATCCAGAATAGAAAACAATCTTGAATTTGTACAAGTGGAGCGTTTTATTTCGAACGTCTGGGTTTTCAGAGATCATTCGTAGCCGGAACTGTGATTTATTGAGGAAGATTTCCTTCTGTAGGAAATTTCAGCCTGTCCCACTATAAAAAAGAATACCAAACATAAAGAGAGGCTTAATTGATATCATTAGAGTTTCACCCTCAAATTAAAACTGGAGGTTGCGAGGCTGATTATAACCCAGCAGTGTTACCCAGGAGAGTAATAACCCCTTGGGGAGGAAAACATGGGGGGGATTATATAAAATGAATTTCCAAGCAATGTAGACTCATCCCGATCTGTATAATTAGAATAATTTCGTACCGTGGAGGGGTTTGAAGAGTGTCTGTGAAGAAACACCTGTGCGAAACGCGTAAGGCAATTAACATCCCTCACCAGCAAACTTCTACATGTAAAACTATTTTAAAACGCCTAAACTCCATCATTCTAGTTTGAATAATTCATGCTAGACACAATGTTATTATACAGATACAGCTATGAGAAAAGGCAGAGTGTAGAGCGAAACGCGCCAGGGTCAATGTTTCTTTCAATCCTTATCGCAAATCTTTCCTTTTTAAAGGATTATAATGAATCAATTGTGAGCCATCTGGTTAAACCGTGGACAGTGACGGAGACTCCGCCTACTGCTTATTTTGTTAATTATTTCTCCATAAGTATTCATTTATTGGCCAATAAAGACATAAAAATATTCTATTAAAATATATAATGTGGAAGTGGCTTACAAAATCTATTTTTCATAGAAATGATTCCAAAATAAACATTTATTTAGATTGATTTATACAAGAATATATAGCACAATTCACCAAATCCTTATTATTTCATAAAAAGAAAGCGATGGGCTCATAAGATAACAATTTTCTCATGTCTTATTGGGGGCGGAAATGAAAACTATGAAAGAAGAACCAAAAACAATAAGTTACTCGCTGTTTCATAAATTATTTCTTGAAATATTTTTGTAATTTTATGGTATAAATCTTCATTTTCGTCCTTATAATTCTGGAGGCACTTGGGAAGGCAGAACGAAACATGAAACATTCTTGAAGACAATGTATCACAAATTATGAATTTGGAGAAACAAGTTCTTCTGTCCCAAATGGACTCTTAATCGAGACCTAGAACTTTCTTTTTTGGGACAATAATTCTCAAGATATCCTTGTTAGGAAAAGCATGGCCCATCCCGCAATACTTTTGCCCAATCACCATGGTAACGAAACAATAGTCTGAAAATTGAAGATTCAAGAATATTTCATTCTTCCTTCCTATCTCTTAAGATTTTTCTTCCGATGACAATATTTTTGGTTCTAGAGTAGTTGATACAATTTATAGAGATTTAACCTTAAAAATGTCTCTATTTTTTTTTAAAGGAAAATCTTATTTTGAGTAGGATTATGACATCGACGTATTTAAGTTAACGGAGTTGTCGGTTTGAAAATAAAAATAAAGCGGAAACTATTTTTTTTGTTTCCATTTTGATGGATTTCCTGTAATTTTTTTTTATTATTTATTTTTTTTTTTTTTTACCAAGTAACCCCCCCAAAAATACAAGTTTTTCCCAAAAAAGTCTAACCGGCTGCTAGAAAGAAGAACGTTTCCTCGCCAAAGAAAGCAGAATTTATCTTTGAAGCTCTTTAGATTTAGTCTTTGTATTGGAGGAAAATCTTTGGTTTTCCAGATCCCATGTTCCAAAACTTTCATAAGCTTTCATAACGAAGAGACAGCGATGTCAGATTCCCCTGAGCGGGCCAAGCAACGCCAGAAACCCATCGCAGGCTCCTTCAGGACGATGGAGGATGTCCACCTTCCCACCACGCTCTACCTCTTAGCTGTTATAGAGAGGAACCATTCTGGAAATTTCCTTTCTACAGATGGGACATTTTTGGGGGGCAGGAAGAGCTTGGTAACAATCGTAACAGGAGCAGACGTGGCCGCACTCGAGGAACACGCAGGATTTCTCGTTACTCAGGCAGATGACGCACAGGTTGCGAACGTCCTCGCCGCCTTCTTTCTCCACCCGAGCCGTCGCCGCTTGAAACTCTCTCTGAAGCTTCTTCAAGCGCTGCTTCTCCTTGTGATGCCGGTACTGACGTCTCAGGATGAAGAACAGGCTGACACAGGTGGCGAAGCCGAAAACCAAGGTCAGAATCCTCCAGAGCCGGACCTGAGCTTCTTGCTTCTTCACCAACGCTTCGAAATCCAGGTTGCTCAGGTAATACCGCATGTCCGCTTTCGGAGGCTGAAGCTTAATAATTTTGTTATCTAGAACCAACTCCCCCACGCCGGTTATGGTCGCGCCGGTTTTCAGCATCTCTTCTGTTTCTTGGACTCCCTTGGGACGCTCTCCGAGGATGTAATGGCCCACGGCGTCGGTGAACGACTGCACCGCTGGGTGGAACTTCTCGTACACCATCTCAAGAGCCAACTCGGTGGCGTCTAAGGGTTTTACCACCCTTACTCCGGGTCCGACGCCGTCATCGGGTACCAGGTCAAAGAGGACCGTGTTTGTTCTTTGGTGGATAATTTTCTCATAGTCATTCCTAAGGAAATCAGAAAAGAAATGGAAAATTACAAACGTTGGATCCGGTGTGACCGGGGGGCCGGCGCGGATACCCACCACAGATGAGTGGTTCTGTTCCAAACCATCTTGTGTTCCTTCAGCGAGAGCCGCTGGATCACGCCTTTGCAGTTTTCCACAAATTGGCTGTTTAGAGAGTCCTTTACAGATTTCACAACCCCTGGAACACAAAGACAAGCCATGAACGGACCGCCGGAAATCCACCGCGGGGTCGGCTTTACTCCGGAAAAAGGGAATCCTGCCCACCTTCAATAACCGCGTACGGGACGCATCTACCGGGCAGCTCCAGGAGGATGCTCTGAAGGTCATCGCTCAGCGATATCTTCCTGGCTCCCTTAACATTAACAACAAAATAGGAATTCATGGAAAGTTATTTAGAATTTCCGGCTCCGACGGCCATCAGAGTCACAGCCAATACAACTCATGCAATTTCCCATGATCCCTCAGCGCAGTCGGCATCGGAATCCCATCGGTCGGCCCGAGCAGGAAGTCGTAAGCCGCTTCCTGCTCTCTCCCTGCGGTGTTTTAGCGCACGGCGCATGAGCCTCTAGCGCTAGAGATTGTTTCCAGCCGCGCAGGCCCCTCCGTAGATAAAGTCGCCTCGAGTGCCTAGCGACAGTCAGCGCCTTACCTTTAGGGTCCGCGCGGAGTTGTATTTACTGCGGTAGATGGAATAAAACAGGGCCGTAGCAGCCGAGCTGGAGGCCAGGAGAATGACCTGTCCGAGGGAAGGACGCCCGCCGGTCTCCATTCCTACAGAGAGAGGTAAAGGCGCACACTTACCCTGCCGGCTGGGAGTATTAGGAGTAGAATGCCGTTTATCACATCACTGCAAAGGATTGGGAGCTTCACGGATTGTTACGCTCCATGAAACTTCCCAGAAATGGGTGTTTTTTTTCAATTTAAAGCAGAAATATTGAGGAAAGAGTTAAATTTGGGGTCTTATCCATAAGAGACTGTTTAGTGCAATCTATATAGAAAAAAAGTCTTTTTTTGGGTAGGGAAACTACCAACCAATTACCAGAGGCAGATGTCCCCAGACCAACATGTCACCTGCCCAATCGGTTATAGGCAGGGGGTATTCAGGGGCACTCCGAGTAATCTTTGGGGTAGTGATAACCCTTGATACCTCTATCATTTATAAGTAAACTTTATTAACCCTTTGAAGCTGCTGTCTTTCCACGTCCATCAGATAGGAGAAGCTGTATTTGGCGCATATTGTTGCCGCAGCAACAAGTTGCTGTGTTAATAAATCTATTTGTTTTGCTTTTGCAGATACAATGTATCAGCCGATACGGATACGTTCTAAAATCTGAACATAATTCCATCTGCGTGTCAAACATCCGCATGACTTTATATAACGGGGATAGAACGCGGGCTCACGATAAATACGACTTAGTAACTTTGTGGTTAGCGTGTTATTTAGTGGCCCAGTGCCGAAGCGGCTTCTTTTCTTCCTGCCGTCGTCCACGTGTTGGCATTGAAGTGACACGGGTAGACTCTTGCTTGCCTGACTGGATTCCAGAGTAGGGAGATATCGGAGTAAAAGATGCGCTAATACCCCCACAGCATCGCTTAGCACACGTTAATACTGATGTCACTTGTTGCCCCCTGAGCCGCCGGTAACACTTCATGAAGGGGATGATCTTGCCCCCCATGCCCCCAATGCTAGATGTAAGAGGGGGCGACATCCCCCCAGCAGCCCCCGGTCATTGTTAAAATACAGCATGCGAAGCAAAGCGACCGACAAATACAATTAATACATTTAAAAGGGTCCTCTGCCCCCTCTCCAGCAATTGCCATATTTGCCCTATGGCCTTTCCACACCTGCCCCTATTATTGAGGGTCTCGCTCCATACAGCTCTCTGTCCCCGAGCCCCCTTTGTCACGCAGCTGAGCTGTGACACCATGCACCCCACACACTGCCCGGCACTGAAAGAGTTAAGCCTTGTCCCCTTACCCCTCTCTGTCACTCACTTCCTGCCCCGGCCAGGCGCTGACTGATGACGTAAACTGAGGGCATGAAGCTACCCCCGCCCACACATGCTCCCGGGAAGCTGTCACTCATCAGACAGCCGCCCCGATCTGGGGTCGCATTACGCCGCAGTCCCCTCCCCGCACCGGCCGCTTAACTATTACACGGCCAGACGCACCCCTTCCTCGCCTCTCTGCGCCTGGAACGCCGTGCAAGGGCCGGCTGAGAATTCACAGCATTTTCCAAAGAGTAGTAGATGCCTGGAATAGACTTCCAGCGGAAGTAGAACATGCAAATACAAGAAAGCTTGGAATATGATGGTGCTATATAAAACAAACAATAATAATAATAATATGCCTCTATTTCCCATGATCCTTCAGCGCCGCTTCCTGTTCTCTCCCCGCGTTGGTTTAGCGGACGGCGCATGAGCCTCTAGCGCTAGAGATTGTTTCCAGCCGCGCAGGCCCCTCCGTAACGCTATTATCACAGATATCTCAGGGCGACGGGGCGATTTAACCCCACGATGGCGGCTCCTGCACACAGCACAGCGGGGAATAAGAGGAATTCTTGTTCATTCAAGCTTAAGAAAATTAAAAAAAACATGATCAACATGTAGCTTATGCTTAGAGAGTAGTAGATAAGTGGAACAAGCTCCCAGCAGTGGGGTGTTGAATGATCCGGAACGTGCCATTTCCTGGTACGGTTCAGATACAAGAAGTTACAGCAGAGTCAAGAAAAGGCAAATATTTATTTCTATATTAATTCCCCATGCGTGGCAGTTTCTATGGCAACCCTATGAAGTTGGTTATTTGACATCAATTTTCGAAGTTTAGTTACCGTAGAAACGGAACTCGGCTGTTATATATATAGAACGCTTTCTGCCGCCGCCGCGTCATTTCGATTCATTTTTATTATGAAAACCCGTTTAATTATCGAATATTTTGCGCAGGGACTTTTATTACGGGCAGGTTGGGCCGACGCGGCGATTTACAAATAGGTCACAATACGAGACCCTGCTGGCAGATCGGCCCCATCCGGCCCCCGTCTAGTCGCCCGTTTCTCCTGCTGTAACGACTCAAACCTTAATCAGTCGTTGGTCTCCTCTTAGATTCAGGAGCCGTATGTCTATCCCATGCATGTTTAATACCCTCACTGTTTAATACCCTCTACCACCTCTGCTGGGAGGCCGTTCCACTTACCTACTACCCTCTCAGTAAAGTAAAACTTCCTTATAAGCGGTTCTGGATTGAGCAGCCAATGGTAGATGGCGTTTTTGCCCCGCTGACCTCCCATTGGCTACCCAGTGCTCCCATATGGAATTCTGACAGTAGGTACTCATTCCCCGACGCGCCGTGTTCAAGCATCTGTGTGATTTACTCGGCTGCACGATGCTGTGAATTGCCCCTGGATGCCCCTCGATGCCCCCAGGCATCTGCATTTATTTACTAAAAACCTCGCTACATTTCATATCACATTCTCGTTACATCTCTCTGTTCAAACAAACAAACAAACCATTGTTTTGAAACAAAGCCAAACTCTATTCCCAGCGCAGAACACAGGGGGTTAAATTATTTAAATGCCCCCTTTTTTTTAACTATACATAATTACAAGATTTGGGGAGAGAAGAAAAAAAAAGATGAATAGCTTATATTAACCCCTTAAATGCCAGAAGGGGGCTCCAGGGGTTATGCATGGGGGTATTTGTTTTTCTCACCTCCACCTCCCCTGCTCTTTAACCTGTTGTGGGGCAAGAGGGGCAGTTAATGAGGTAGCAGGGGAGGTTGTGTGGGGAGTGGAACTGCTAGGAGGAGGAAGGTCCACGTGTCTTCTCTTCTACCCTCCCATAGCTAGGAGGCAATTCACATCCATCTGCTGCTTAGAGCCTCCTCGCCCAGAGCCACTGGTGGACCTGATGAAATCCTCTGCCCTGGCCAAGGACCCTTGCCAAGCATGCTGCCCTGGAGGAGAAACAAGTTCGTCCTGGTCAAGACAGAGAAGAAGGGCAAAGCTCTGAGTTACTCCTCTGCCCTGTCCTTGTTCCTGCGTTCCTGCCCTGACCTCCTGCCCCAGTTGCCCCTGGGCAGTGTCTTCAGCCCCAGGAAGCAGAAGGTGGAGCTGAATAAAGAAGAGCCATCTTACACGGTGTGGTACCTGGGCAATGCTGTGACCCTCCAGGCCAAAGGAGAAGGCTGCACCCAGGACTGTGTCCAGAAGATCTGGCAGAAGAGTGAGTTTGGGGGCTTCAGCACCAAAATGAAGATGACTTTGGGGGGTTTTGGGATCAGGATGACCCCCTGCCCCAGGGGCTCCAGGAAAGCGGTGCATTCCTACCTGCTGCACAGGATCACCCACTGCTCAGCAGACTCTGGCCACCCAAAGGTCTTCTCCTGGGTCTACAGGCACCAGATCAAGAACAAGGCTGTGGTGCTGAGGTGCCATGCTGTGCTGGTGTCTAGGGCAGAAAAGGCACATGCCATGGCCCTGACCCTGGGCCAGACCTCCCTGGCTGCCTTCAACGAGTTTAAGAGGCTGAAGAGGCAAAGTGACTTCAGGAGGGGGCAGCAGGAGCTTCTGGGCAGCTCTGTAGTGCCCCTGATGCCCAAGAGGAAGCTTCTGAATGGAACTTGCCCCTATCACCCATCGGCAGAGAGGACCAAGACTTACCCCAGGCTCAGCTCCATCCTGGAGGAAGAGGAGGATGCAGAGGAAGAGCGGGGCAGCCCGGGGCAGAATTTCACTGCCCAGCAGGAGAGGGACACGATTTTGGAACTGGCCAATGAGCTGAGGAGGCTGAGCATCCAAAGAGCCCTGTGCAAAAACCTCAGCTGTGCCTACAAGCCCCCCACCCAGCTCTGGAAGTGCCCCCTCAGGACTATATGCTGATACTGCACTGTGGGGGTAACCAAGATGCACAGTAGATGGGGGGCAACTGGTGTCAGAGACTGCCCCCCCATGGGAGGTTATCCATTCTATTTAATTCAGGATCAGGTGCAGATAAATCCTCATCTGCTGCAGAACATCTTGGGCAGGGGAGCTACCAATCTGCTTTCCTTCAATTAGATTGCCAGCTCTTCTCCCCATGTGTTATTAACTATACCGCTGCCAGCTCACTCCCCATCACCATGCGCCAGGGGTTGGTATCTGGATCAGGGAGAGACATTGGAGGCGACTTTGCCTTCCCGCAGATGGATCTGGATCTATATATATACGATATTGATGATTATTTATTTATTATGTAAATAAATTAACCCTTCATAACATTCAGCTCTTGAATTATTTCATATGCGACAGAACATGGTTGAGGATTTAACCCTCTCAACAACCAAAAGGGGTCTGCAACAGCTCCGTGTGGGCCTAATGGTTTGTACCGTATGGAATATATCGGCAAATAGCTTTTATTATAATTATTATTATTATCATTGTTATTATTTAGAACTAGTTCCGCCTTTTGAACTATTTACTGTAAATGATTATTATCTGTTGTCACTTGAAACACTCTGCGTTTGGTTCCGTCATTCGTTTCTGCAGCGGGATTTATTTTGGGTGTAAATATTTGCCCCCGGGGATTTTTTTCTCCCAGTAATATAACTCTAGCAAGCTCACTGCCTTTGTATTGATCTTTTAAGGGTTAATTATCAGGCAGTAAACCCCTTTTAGTCTTATGTGATTTACGGTTACCTCGTTCAAGGTCAAAAGGAAAAATAAATAGATCACCGATTAACCCGTTCCATGCTACAGAGGAGATAAAAGACCCGCGCTCTGGCTAGCAGCAGGTTAATACATTTTACTTCCACCCCAAAGGGTTAAAATTCATTTTGACATCTTTATTTGCCTTTGAATGCATGGCTGAGATCCACACATGCCTGCGGCTGCTGATACTGTCATAAAACACACAATTTGTGTTAAAAAAGTACCTTTTAACCCCTTTCTACCCATCAATTAAGATTTCCAAACCTGGAAATTAAAAAACGGTGTTAAAATATGGAATATCTGTAGATTTTAAAACACGCTTCCACTTAGGGGTTAAGTTTAAATAGTGCGACGGCTTTTTCAGGGCTCTTTAAGTTCTTTGCTCCTCGGATGCAACTCTAAAGCCCCCCAAAAACAGTGCAAATACGAGCTTTTCACCCTAAAAACCTAAAGGCATGATATAGACCATCATATATAATGTGGGAATGCGGGGGTTAAATTATTTGAAATTGTTATTTATTGTTTTCTTGTAGCGCCATCATATTCCGTAGCGCTGCAATAATCATTAATATGTATTTTTTGAGACGGCTAACTAACCGACAAATATCCTCGACTTCGTCATTTCCTCCGGATCCGGGAAAATACATTTTTTTTACCGAGAATGAAAAATAAACCGGAAAAAAACCCCTAAAAAAATCCCTGAAATCCCCCAAAACAGGAACTCTGTCTCTAAATTAGGAAATGTAACCAATGTAATGCCGGGTTAATGTTATTAATTCACGCATTTTTAGTAAAACTCTTAAAAGAAGCCCGCGGCTTTAAATCTTTTTTTTTATCGCATTAATAAAATTAGCCGAAGAATTCTCATTCCGTAACCCAAAAGTACATTAAATATCGATCGCCCGCCTGCCGAGCCCTGCGTGAATAATTACACTTTCCTTTTAGTTAACTGTCTTCATGGAAAAGTCATTTTTTTTTTTAAAAAAACCCCAAATATTTGTAATGAAATATTTCCCAGCAGCCGCTGCCACCCGCGCCCAAAAAAACTTCACTTTCGGGCAATATTTTGGACATAAATCCGACTCCTCAAGGAGAAGATTAAGGTCAACGGACCGTTGGTGGCCGTGATTTATATCTGCGGTGCGGAATACGCCTGGTACGTGTCTGACCCTTGGCGTGAAAGAGATCCGAGGAACACAAAGGGTTAAAATCGCCCCCCCCCATTTTCCATATTGAAAGAGGCGGGTAGAAGGTCCCCGGGGGGGGGTCGTGTCACATTATACTTCGTTATTACTCAGAAGACAATCCATCAGGCGGACTCGGGTTATCGGCATTGTGATGGATGGGAACTGCTGAACGGCATTATGGGAAACAAGAGTTACGCTCCTCATTCAGCAATGAAATGGTTAATGACAAAGCGAAAGATCTACCCCATCAGCGCTGTTTATACCCCAATGTCTTGAGCGGGTCATACCATTTAGCTAATAATGCTTAATTTGATTTTAAAAAAGAAATAATGGAAAAATCATAAATTTAAAGCATTTGTGGGGAAAAAAGCGAATTTCTACTATTTGTAATCAGGTGAGAAATTTCCCTTCCTGGGACCCAATAAGCAACTGAAAAGCAGAAAGTAAGGGGTGGGGTTTACTAGGGGACCCCCTCGAGTGATATCTACCGCCCATATCTCTGCTCCTCTGTCTGGCTCCGCAGTCTGCTGGCGCCCGGTTATGACATCACACTCTAACTTCACCATATAACAAGGAGCTACGTCCATTCTGTCGTAAAGGCGTGGAGAGGTCTGAGCCATTAGCGTGCGGAGCCGGACAGCTGGGCCTTATGACCCCGATTATTACTCCACTGGTTCACCAAGCCTTCCCATGGCCCCCCACGGGGTTAAAATACTTCCATAGCTACGTGTGCTTACATAGAGCGGCGTGACTCCTATACTAGCGCAGATCTCCAAAGAGAAGGACACGGCATTCGAAAACCAGATGTTCCAGTTCCACTTGACGCCATCACGACTGTTTCCATGACGACAACCTAAAGCCATCGCGTTAGTAAACACACAAAAAAGGGCTTTCTGGAGGACTAATCGATACGGGGCCAGAAGGGCCCACGTGAGGCCACGGATATCGGCCCCTACCGGCATTAACCCTTTGAGTGCCCGATGTACGCGCAGTACTCTTCCAGATTGCCGTTTAATTCTATTTTAATAAATATTCTCACTTGGTTTTTTTTTTTCCCACCCACACAAAATGTTTCTTTTTTGTTTTTTGTTGTTGTTGATTTGAACAGATTTCCCGTCCTGTGGCGATACGGCGCCTCGGCTGACGTCTCGCTAACGCGGCTTGCTGCCCCCCCTCCCCGAAATAGCCTCTTGTTTATTGTGAGGGGTTATTTAAGGCGCACTAATGGGTTGTAATCAATTTGCGGTTTGTTTCTGGCAGGATCTTTTGTTTTCCGACCCATATAAATATAAAGAGTTTCCCGGCGTCTAAAATAGTTTCCGGAATATTCTCTGGCATGGGGGGGGGTTAGATGTCATCCCGCCCTGTGCCTCTTTCCATAAAGCTTTAAATGTTACGCTTATTGGTAACTTTGTATCTTTGGAAGATGCATCCTGGACAGCAGGACTTTTCCACTAAACCCCAGGACATTTGGCAGGCATGGACCTTTGTTCAATATCTCCTTCATCCAACCTCCTCGATCAGCTTCATGATCTAACCTGATATCAAGTTTGGAAGTCAGAGGAAGGAGACTTCTGATTCTCCCCAAAAGACCTAAAAGTTGGGGTGTCTTAGGGCATTTTCCATGGGCCACCCGGGGTAATTGGGCTCTTTGCACTGATGTGGTTGAGATATGAGTTTTTCGGCCAGCCGGTCTCTGTTGCCATAGCACGTCATAGCATAGCACATGTTTTAAGATGTTCTTGGACTCAGGTCTCTCTTTATACCCCCCCTCCATACCCATTTCTATTACCCTCAGCCGCCATAAAGAGTTAATCCATGGCAAGTCTTTCTCCACCGTAGGCCGTGACACTTTACCCGATCAATACATTCCCTCGACGTTCCGGGAAGGATTGGGGGAAACGCACAGAGCCGCGACGTTCTAGAATTCCCAAAGCACCATCGGCTGAAATTAACTCATATATAGAGACGGGGGGGCCGGTAATGACTACCGGGGGCCACGGCCTGGGCCCTTAGCCCCGGCTCGGGATATTTACTGAGAAAGCCCTGAAGAAGAGCCTCGTTCTTCTGCTGAAGATCCACAGAACATTCTTGTGTCGTCATCATCATCGCCGTCATTATCACGTAACAGAGAAACGCTCGCTCCTCCTGCACTGTAAGCTGTTTTACGCACGTCAGCCGTCAGACATTTTGGGGGTAATTCAGGGTGCAGTCCCTCTCCTCCACCTGCCTGTTCTTTTTACTCTATTAACCCCACTTGTTTTTAACCCCCCATCCATCCCATTCACCCTTCAGTACACAGAAGAAGTCTTTCTTTTTTATTGAAAATTCAAATTTTGGAACATTTAGGGGTTCACCTGGAAATCTTCTTTAAATCGGATAAAAACACCCCGTCACTGGGCTTAAATCATCTGAATTCCACCCATTTCTCTGCAGTGTGGTATAATTAGTCACAATGGATATGGATATAGTGAGCGTTTAAGGACAGCGTTGGCCAGGGAGGGAACAGACGTTTGGGGGGTTCCTTATTGCCTTCTAGTTACCCCTGCCCCCTGCTGTAATCTGGCAGCTGTGTGTATTGCATGTAATTCATCACACGACCACCGGGGGCATCTGGTTACGGAAGCAGCCGAGTAACGAGGTACCATCGGCTGGATCCTTGGCAAGGTCTATCTTAGAACCTTCTACAACGTCTCCTTGGAGACAGTCATTTAACGGGGCTATTTTAGGGGGTCCTTGCTCATTTAGGTTGACTGTTGCCGGCTGGGGCGTGGGACGTTTTGTTGACGTCTTCGGCCAGCAGAGCCGGATGAAAATCTCAAACAGCCGAACGATCTTCTTAAAATATAGTTCTATAAATCCACTTCTGGAAACTGGCCACGGCCGTGTATACGCCCGGGTATCTGGGGTTTGCACAGCTGTGACCCCACGAAACAATCCCAAATACCCTTCCGTCACATACGAGCGGCCCCCCGGAGTCCCCCTGAGAAATAAGAGAGGAAAACATACATTAAATGCATTTCATCCCTACGGGACCCTCCGGCCAGCGTCCAAAACCCAACATCGTGTGCAGAACAGCTTCGCTTCTCCTTATCTGAAAACAAACCTCAGCGCGACAAACGGGTAACAGATGGGGCTCCCGGCTTCCCGTAAACCGAAGGCCGCGCCACGCGGAGAAACACGAGATAAAACTATGATTAATGACATCAGGGGCGCCGCGTTACTAGGATACCAATCCTTCTCCGAAAATTCCAGCTCCGCGAA
This sequence comes from Spea bombifrons, assembly GCF_027358695.1. Taxonomy (NCBI): domain Eukaryota; kingdom Metazoa; phylum Chordata; class Amphibia; order Anura; family Pelobatidae; genus Spea; species Spea bombifrons. The sequence continues at coordinate 32,426,224 of NC_071098.1, read as the reverse complement.
AACATCGCAAAATGCGGCGGCTTAGAAACGCGTTTCGCGGGATCGCGCATCGTAAGTGGTCGCCGCGGTTTGGAAATCACGTTTTTGGGTTGGGATTAATTATAAAATGTTAAAATGTTAAAAGTCGCACTTTTTTGGTCAGGTTGTCTGAATTTGTGAGTTTTTGTTTGTAATAAAATCGCTTATTCTAATCTTAGATGGGATGGAAGGAAGTTTTACTTTACTGAAAGGGTGGTAGATAATGGAACAGCCTCCCAGCAGAGGTGGTAGATGGTAATACAGTGAGGGGATTAAACATGCATGTGATAGACATACTGCATACCAACATGTCTTCTCCGTGAAGCCGTCTGATACCGCGCATGGCTGCCCCTCTTTACATGCATCCTGTTCCAAAATCTAAAATCGAAGCTCTGTCCCTTTAAATCCCCCAACAACCCCCCTCTCCTGGGTTCTGTATTGATTCTGCCCCCTGGTGGTAAGACACTCACCTGACAGGCGTCCTTTCCCCCGGTACTGAATCCCGCACAGATCATATTACTCGTGATGTGTCCGGCGTACGAAGCAGAAGCATTGCACCTCCGGACCGGGACAATGGGCAGCTTGACGCTCCTCAGGGTATCGGACGCCTTCCCCCCGGTCACGCTGGTGTATCCCCAACCAGACACCTGGCACAAGCGGCCCTCACTTGGTGCCAACCCCTGAGCTGGCAGGGGTACAATCGAGACAAAGGAATTATACAGGGCCGGGCGGTTTAGCTGCGGGGCAGAGACATCGTTACCAATAATCTGATACATAATAACCCAAACATTTCCACAGAAGAGCGAAAGGTCGTGATTCACCGGCCGGCCACTAGAGGGCAGCCTGCTCCACGCCGGGGCAGCGGAGGGCGAGGGAAGAGTCACACAGAAGAAAATTAGGCATTTTAGGAAAAAAGGGACAGTTTTGATCGTTTTTATTATTGGTCTTTGTAGTGGGCTCTTCCGCCCGATCGACCCCACTCAGGGGTGAAACTGCAGGCTCCTCACCTTGATTAGCATAATATCCGCGTTCTTCGAGGATGGGCTGTAATCGGGATGGGCTACCAGCCTCACCGGGCGGAAGACCTGTTCTGTGCCCTCGAACACAGAGAGAGTGTACTCTCCGGCCACTATTAGCATCTGCTTCTTCCTGGTGGCAAAAGAGGTAAAAAAACAAGCTGGAAATTACACCTTCCTATTCGGTAACATCATCTCCTGCGATGACATCACAAGCCTGATGAAGGGGGTGACGTCAGAATGTACCTTTGGATAAAGGAGCTGAGATCACAAAACAAATTCAATATACTGAGCTGGAATAGTCAGGATCCCAGGAAACCCCCCAACGTAAGTCATCTTGTTACAGCCCCTTAAGAGGTCAAAAACAAGATGGCGGAGAGCTTGGCTTCTAGGTGGGAACATTAAAGAGGCCTTTCCAAAAATACAGAGTTTTAAGCTGAAATAAACACTTTTAAGTACTAGAAGAACTCGATTCCTTACTGGATTTTGCAGTGGGCGGCTGTGAGGACCCAGAACCTGCTGACCAGGGACCCCCCGCAGAAATGGAGTCCTGTGCTTCTCTTCAAGGAAACGAGATAGCGGGTGGAGTACGGCGAAACGACGTGTCCTCCTATTATACGCTGCATGCTCCGCAGACCCTCGCCTGAAACTCAAACAATCACAACCGTGTTAGAAGCATTCACATCCATGGAGTGTCAGGGCCGGCTCCAGGATTTATTGCCCCCCCGTAGGCCCTATTTACTGGTTTGATACCCCAGCCCTGAAATGAAGTAACATGTATGCGTAATAAACTATTTTGCATCATCGTATTAACCAGTTAATTGAATTTTGTAGTTATACCCCATGATGGGGTAACAAATAATCAATCCATTAATTGTCATCCTTAATACCTCCAGCAGTAGAAGTTGCCCCAGCGACCTGTGGACATCTGCCAGGGGCTTCAACGCAGCACATTTACCCCCCCCCCCCAGTTATATAACCTGCTCTGACTGCCTACATTCTACACCCGTTATAGAATTCTTTGTAACGATGTAACGATTGTAACGATGTAACGATGTAACGATTGTAACGATGTAGCGGCTTCTCCCGCTCGTTGTCCCGGTGACATCGTATTGAGATGCGCCGCGGTTTGTCGGGGGCCGCGAACGCCCTGCGGGAATTTCTAGCTCTGCGCGGAGAGAACATTTTTTGAACCAATTAATTGGCTTTTTACAATAAAAGTGACGCCGATTCCTGGAAACTCAGACAGCGAATAAAAAAAAAATGCTAATAAAGGAAGCTCCAGAATTCCTGGAATTGGCTGTGATTGAGGTCTCCTCGTTTCATATAAAACGTCTCCGGAGCGAGGAGCGTGGAGTGGTGGGAGCGGAGATGATGGGCGATGTCTCCTTGAAACATTGTCTCATTAATGAAACCCAAGAGGCAGCAAAAGGCACCATGGTCCCTCGGTGGCTTTATCTCGCTGCACCACAAGCAAAATCCCAGACCCAGCCGGCAGAGCGGCCCCCATCCGGCCCCCGTCTACTCGCCCGTTTCTCCTGCTGTAAAGACTCAAACGTTAATCAGTCGTTGGTCTCGTCTTAGATTCAGGAGCCGTATGTCTATCCCATGCATGTTTAATCCCCTCACTGTATTACCCTCTACCACCTCTGCTGGGAGGCTGTTCCACGCATCTACCACTCTCTCTATAAAGTTAAACTTTGTTCCGTTCCTCTGACCCTCTAGGGTTAGATTCCGGTCTCTTGTTCTCCTCCTTCGGAATAATCTTCTCGCTTGTACTTTGTTAAGACAATTTGGTTAATGATATCTTTATAAGACTAGGTTTCATTAAATCCCCATAATGCCTGCTGCAGTCTCCATGGAAACAGGAAGCAGCTGGATTGTTGGATGAATATAGTGGGAATTGTAGTCCGCAGCAGCCGGACAGACTGGGGTTCTTTGAGGAGAGTTGGTTGTGGAAAGGACCCCGCGTGCGACAGGCGCGCTCTCTGCTCGGTCCATGCGCGGATCCCCGGGGGGCGCAGCTTCTGTATATTGAGGATTCTTTAATAAAAAAAAAACTAAACCCCCCATGGAATAAAACTCACCGACCGAGGCAGTAAAATGCAGAATCAGCAGGAGCCGCAGTTTCGGACAATTCATCTTCAAGTTTGAATCGGATCCCCTGGCAGGGGAGCAAAACTCAGATGTGAGACCCGCGGGGCTCCCGCCCCGTCAACCCACTTAGTTTTCCCGTTACCATGGCGACGCTAGAATAGGCTATTTATTCGGAGAAGGTACCTGAGGACACCGGTGGCTGCTCTGATTCGGTCACCAAGCCCGTCTCAGCTTTCCTGCAGGATCCGATGCCATGAGACGGCCGCATCTCCCGCTTACTTGGCATCTGCCGGGCAAACCTGAGACAGCGCAGCGCGCACCCTGCCCGCACGGGGTCAGCGCCCCGACGGCGTCACGGATTGTGTTTCCGCGTCTCCAGTGTCCTCTTCTAACTGACCCTCTGAGGGCTAAAGCAAGGGCCGATGCATGGTCCTCCCTTCAAAGGGTTAAATCCCCACTAACCCATTTATGCCTCAGACGTTGGGTTAAAAAGTAGGACTGTTTTCCAATTAAAAATATAATTAGATATTTAAATGAGAAATAAAAACACCCCCCAAAATAATAATTTTTTTATTCCCAATACAACTTCCTGCCCCTCGCAACGTAATTATGTGCGACCCATAACACAACTTCCTGTTGGTACCATCACTGCTGCTCACGTTATAATTACTTACGTTGTTGGTTCAGCTGCAATTTGTCGACACAAAAACGACGCACACAAATAGCTTTTTATTTTTAGATTGAAAATTGAAATTCACCAAAACGTAAATTCTCACCTTTCTGATTAAAACTGATACAAACACAAAATGTGTGTGGAAAAATTCACCAGAATAAAACTCAGTATGGAAGAGGTGACGTTTAGCACAGGGGTGTTGAAATCTAAAATCCCCTGGGGCAAATAAAATTAAATATTTTATTGGAAAAGAGCCCTAAAATTGTCTTTGCCTAATGAAGTGACAAAATCATTTCAGGTGATAATTAGATTTAGAATTGTAACGAATTTAGAATTTAAATTGAATTTTAATTGAATTTAGGATTTTAAATTAGAACTTTAATTGAATTTAGGATTTTAAATTAGAACTTTAATTGAATTTCAAATTCTAAATTATAATTTAAATGAAAATAGCTGATGATGAGTAAAAGGTACGACGGATTAATAATTATAATTTTTTTCCTGCATTTGCCAAATAAAATGCAGAAGGATTTCAGAAGTCAGCGCAGGTCAGCTGCTTGTCACAAATCCACCGGTGGGGTCGGGGTCATTCCCATTTTTTTAATTTTTTTTTTAAACCATGACTTGTGGCATTTCAGCCGGTCAATAAACTCTAGAGAGGGAAGATACAGAAGGAAGACGCATTGCAGCCCAGGAAATCTCTCTTCCACCTTTACGCCGTGCCCTCCCCTTCCCCCAGGCCACACACGCAGGACGCGGAGGAGCATACCGTCATACACAGCTTTAAACCCAGCTCTACAGGACGCGCGTATCTCTCTACACATCGTCCCAAAGAGAGAGGCTGCAAACTCTGACGCTCGCGGTGGAAAATAATAATTAACGCTGAGCTCATAACACAGAATCACATTAACGAGACTACTGAGCAAACGCGTAAACGACGGCGGGGTCTCCAGGTTCGTTGGATTCTGTCCAGGTCCGACCAAGTTCCTCGGGAAGGATCGAGCCGTAGTCCAGGGCAGGATTCGTCGCTCTCGGCTGCCGTCGGGGGTCCTCCGGAAGATGGACAAGAACGGCACTTGCTTGGAGGATGAGGTGGCCCCGCGATCCGACGGGGTCTCATCTCTGGATCCTCAACTTATCCAGAAGCTGCTCTCCGCGAGTCACGAAGCCAAGGTGTTTGCCCACTGTCCGTACAGCAAATTCCGGGTCGGAGCCGCGCTGCTGGCACGCAACGGGAAGATCTACCTGGGTAACGTTTCCACCAACCTTACCTTCTGCTTCTTGTCTTCTTCTCCCATCGTGTTTCTGAAGGTCGAGCAGCCTTCCCTCTTCTGGATAAAAAAAAGATCTTATTCTCTGAATTTTTGGCTAGTTTTCCAAGTTCCTTATTGCTTTTCTTCCGGGCTCTGACACCCAGCTGATCAACCACTTCCTACACAAATCATCTGCTCAATTCGACCGCATTCTGACTCACGTCGCATTCAATTCACATTCAGAACTTTTAATGTGAAATCAGAAAAATGTACTTTCACCGTTCCAGAAAAGCCACATATTTGCCTTTCATCGCGGCAAGTTTACTCTTCATAATTTTATAACCTTCTGTTTGCTCTCTGGGTGACAGTCCTCCGAGAGTTGGATAGAAATGATTGGCAAGTTGTTGTTTTTTTGTTTAAAAGTAATATTTAAACAATTTCTCTGATTTTCTAAAGATGTCCCTAGTAGATAAATAATAACGGATCCCCGCCTCGTTTCGCCCACAGGCTGTAATATAGAAAACGCGTGCTACACGTTGGGGAACTGTGCGGAACGCGCCGCCATCCAGAACGCTGTGTCCGAGGGGTGCAAGGAGTTCAAAGCCATCGCCATCGCAAGGTGGGAACTTTGTATCCGTTATATAATCCCTGATTGTCAGAATGTTACAGTTTACATCGCACAAAGAAGTTTTGTTAATTAGGTGCCCCCCCCTGTACAGCGCTGCGGAATATGCTGGCGCAAAGAACCACTACAGCCCTGGTGGGCTTGCAGGGTGCAAAAACCAAGTACGATGTGCTACCCCCGCACACATACACAAACACACATACACACTAACACTACCACGCCAACACACACACATACACACTAACAGTACCACACCAACACACACACATACACACTAACACTACCACGCCAACACACACATACACACTAACACTACCACGCCAACACACACACATACACACTTACAGTACCACACCCACGCCAACACACACACATAGACACTCATGCTAACACACATACACACTCATGCTAACACACATACACACTCCAAAAACCTAAATCAATGCAACAAAACTATGGCATCTCGGTGCGTTTTGGGTTAAAGGCCGTCGGTTCTGTTTATTGGACCCAAAGGTTAATCACAACAATAACCGTCACGAGGCTTCGCTGCGCATTCTTGGTGGAAGTTCACGTTTAAAAGAATTCAGCCAGGAATTTAGAAACAAACTCGCCCCGAGGGGCCCCTCGCTCACGCCCGGGACAGCCGCCCTCGCTAAACTCTCTCCATGAAAATAACCCCAAAAACGAGTTATTTCTGTCAATTATTAACGTTTAAAACCCACATCCAGTGTCTGCAAAAATAATATGACCCGAAAGAGCCGCTCTATGGGTGTTACTTATTAACTCTCGATCAGGCGTTACTGTTTTTGGGTGGTTTGTATTTTTTTAGCATTTTTTCAAGAGAATTCCGTGATTTGTTATCAAAAGAACTAAATATTAAATAAAAATGTTCCTTTTGGATACTCGGCACTGTATATTTCTATTCTAATGGAACTAATTCATTCAGAACATTCAAAAAGTTCAGCTGCTGCTCCTCCCATTTGGTGGATGCTGATTGGTTGGCTTGTTGAAAAAAAGTGAAGAGGAGGCTTTGCGTTCTAGACAAGAAGGTGATTGGTTATCCAAAAAAAAGCATTAATACAATGTACAGGGATTTGCATATGATTTGAATGATAACTCCTCCCTGTTATGTTGCTCCTCCTTCTCGGTGAATGCTGATTGGATGGTTCATTGGAAAAGTGAGGCGGAGATGAATGGAATATTGATATTAGGTGATGGGACTCCTTTACATTGTCTCCCCGTTCTTCTGGAGACGTTCCCCATCGTATTAACCCTTTGTGCCGCTTCTGTTTGCAGTGACGTAGACGATGAATTTATTACTCCATGCGGAGCCTGCCGGCAGGTGATGAGGGAGGTACGTCTGCTCGATTCTTAAGTTGAAAAAGACTCATGTGCCCCATCTGTAGCACAAGATGTAGGATTTTTTTTTAATGACCTACCAAGTTCTCCACATTAAATTAGATTATATTTTGGTGTTTATGGATTCACAATTAGGAGGGAGATGGGCGGCACCTTCTGGCCCAGGGGGCAGGTAAAGCCAAGTGGCCCCAGTAACTCACATATGTACTGGAACACATATTTACACACACATATACACTCATGCTAACACACTCACACATACACACTCACACATACACACATACAGACTTACACACACTCACGCTAACACACACACTCATACACAATCATGCTAACACACATACACAATCACACATACACACTCACACATATACACCCACGCCAACACACACTCACACATACAGAGTTACACACACTAACACACTCATACACACTCATGCTAACACACATGCAAAATCACACATACACACTCATGCTAACACGCACACTACCATACATACACACTCACACATACACACCTACTCCAACACACGCTCTCACACATACACACTCACACTACCACACATACACTTTTACCCCCACTCATGCTAACACACACACTCATACTAACACACCTACACGATCACACATACACACTCACACTACCATACATACACACTCACACATACACACTCATGCCAACACACACTCACGCTAACACAAATACCACTGGTGAAGACTCTTAGACCCACCCCTGGCTATATAGTTGTATTAGGAACCCACCTTATTAGCGCGTCATGACCATGGAAAAATGTTTATAATGTATTTTTTTGTATTTTTTTGTATTTTTTTGACTCTCGTAGTTCGGGTCGGACTGGGAAATTTTCCTGACCAAGCCAGACGGGACGTACGTTCTGAAAACCCTCCACCAGCTGCTGCCGATGTCATTCGGACCGGAGAATTTAACCACCAAATGACTGAGACGACATGGAAGCCTCCGGGATTATTTTAATATTTATTAAGTAGAATCTGATTTTACCAAATGTATTTTCCAATGAATACACTTTGTCTCGTTTTATCCGATCCTTCCATCGCATCCACATTTATTTTGGGCAGAACTCACTCAATTCAATCAATGGTTAACCCAGACAGGCCATGTAACCAACACGAGATTATCTCGCTAGGTAAAATAACGAGGTAATTCTGGCTTCATCATATCGAGACACGAATATTACGTATATTTTACTTTTACATGAAATATCTCAGGAAAAGTACATTTATTGCTAAAAAACACACAAATTATAGGTCATTTAACACATTAACTGCTGCGCTTCCCCTTCAAACGTCTTTGGCAGATGTTTAACCAACAGGTTTCGTAACATCGATGTCTGGCCTTAAACATTACACAAAGGTCAACAGTTTAACCCGAGCCGGGAAATCGCTGCTTGTTAAAATGTTACAGCCGGTTACTTGTTGCCCCGTCTGTTGCCCTGAGCTGGGGCAGAACACACTACCAAGTTCATCGCGCCCTGCAGTATGTATAAATAAAGATCTATACCCAGGATCGGGTAAACACGCGGCAGGGCTGGGGACGCTGAAACATTTTTTGGGGTTTTATTAAAATGGAGAAATAAGGAAGCGGACGCCGCGCTGGGGATTTGGCTGCCAGAAGAAGGAAATTGCGGCTGATTCACAATCAGAAGGTTTGACGACACAAGGACTGGAATAACATGCCAACGAAATAAAGGCAGATATCTCAACGGATACGCGGGGCAGAGATAAAGTGAAAAGAGATCTCTTAAATCATGCTGCTGTGATGGTGGGCTGGTAGGAGGGTGGTGGCAGAGTGTTGGCAGGTTGATGGGAGGCTGTTGGCAGGTTGGAGGCAGGGTGGTGGCAGGGTGTTGGCAGGGTGGTGGCAGGTTGGCGGCAGGTTGGCGGCAGGGTGGTGGCTGGTTGGCGGCAGGGTGGTGGCAGGGTGTTGACAGGTTGGCGGCAGGGTGGTGACAGGGTGGTGACAGGGTGGTGGGATGTAGAGCTATAGGTTGGGGATGTCATGCAGGACAGCACTGTTTTTTATTTGGATTCCGGAGTCAGAACCGAAAAAATTGTCCCTAACGCTTTAAGCCGAGTGACCCTAACTTTCCAGCATGAAGTAAGAGTTGAAGGTTGATGGGAAGGGATATCACATGTCATCCCACCGACCATTCAGGTACTCTGGGAACCCGATCCCGTGACTCCAGTTTAAGGGTCGGGGAGAGGAGTGTTTTGGCAGGAATACAAGAGGAGGACGGGTGGGAGGGATTTGGCAAACCCTGGGGAGGGAATGGGTGCCAGGAACATGACAGAGACAGCTGCACTTTGATCTGTCTGTGAAACTGGGTGCTCGGCATGGCCGCTGCAAGAAACCTGCGCAGGACCGGAGCTCACATCTACACCCAACTGTTTGCCCCCAAAGCTATGTCTTCGGGGTATTTAGCTGGCGGACAGCGTATCAGAGGGGCAATGGTCAGAGCCTTGCACACCTCTATAAAGCGATCTCCGCCAGTCTTGGGGTGCAGCATGATGAAAGCTCATACGCCCCAACAGCGCAATGCCTCGGGGAAAACGTTTAACGTACCCCCCAGCGCGGAACACGTCGCCCGGCCCGCCGGGATCTGCACCATGTTGAAGCTGCCCTATCAGGAAGCTGCAGAGGGACTTGATGCTGCGTTTATTGGGGTTCCCCTCGATACGGGCACCTCCAACCGCCCCGGAGCAAGGCAAGGAAAGATCTTTAACCTCTTTAATACTGGTTCACTTTGCTGCCCCTTAATAAAAGGGAGGGATTTTTTTTAATGAATAAACCCCCTGGTGACTTCTTCGGTCCCCCTCTTTTTCTTGACGGTACGTTAGGTTCGGGCCTCGCCACATCCGGGCAGAGTCGTCCATGGTCCGCAGGTACAACGTCAACACCAGGGCCGCGCCGTTCAACTCCCTCATGGTGGCAGATATTGGAGACGTGAAGGTCAACCTGTATAATCTGAAGGACAGCTGCCGAATAATCAAAGAGGCCTATCAGAAGATAATGGCCGCGCGGTGTATACCCCTAACGCTAGGTGAGGAACCCCCAATTTATTTGTTATAGAGGGAACGCCAAGCAATACCAAGTTACCATCTTATTGCCCCTTCTTGGGTGATACTGAGTCCTCTCAACCCTTTGGGGCCAATGAAAGCAAAGTAGTTTCTTATGTAAGTAATTCCCATGCTCTTGACTTGTCCAGGTGGAGACCATACAATCACGTATCCCATCCTTCAAGCTGTCGCCGAGAAGTAAGTGGTCTTCATGTCTTCATTCATATTCATTCATATTCCACTCCCACCCATCCATCAGTCTCACAGAGGCAGCCGAGCCCAGTGAAGGGCACAGAAACCAAGTGGTTTCAAGAGACACATGAGAGGCAGCGACTGCAGGGGTGAGCCTAGGGCTAGCGGGTGCAATAGTTCTGCGGCCCATCATAGACTAACATATACATACATACCAACACACAAACTCACCCTAACACTAACACGTTCTAACATCATACACACACTAACACTATGCACACGCTCTAACACCATATCCTAAAACTCACACGAACACCCACACAGTCATGATAACACGCACCCACAGACACTCACGCTTACACCATGCACATACAAACACACTAACACCATACAGGAACACACACTCTAACTCCATTAACCTGTGGCATTGATGGTGAGAAATATTTCTTCATGATTACCCTCTTACAGATTTGTAATATCTGTTGTATGTGATTATATATTCACGCGTGTTGTTGGAGGGACTGTGCACTCTGAGCTCTGCCATCTTTTGGTTGCTAGACATGGTCCCGTAGGTTTGGTACATGTGGACGCTCACTCTGACACAGGAGACCAGGCCCTGGGGGAGAAGATCTACCACGGAACACCATTCAGACGGTGCGTGGATGAGGGTCTACTGGACTGTAAACGAGTCGTTCAAATTGGGATTCGAGGTTCCTCCTACAGTGTGGACTCACTGAAATTCTGCCAAGACAAGGTAATATAATACGGTTATCACCCTGGCCAGTAACCGGAAACCAAAATTCACCATTTTGTTGGCTTCTAGGCGTCATTAATGTAGTCCTGGAGCTTCTAATGGGAAGGAGCTCTGGGGTGAAGTCTACAGAATTCATAGATTTGCGTATTATATTTAAATAATTTAATTCCTTTGAAGGGGAAAGGGCCCAGGGGAAAAGTTCAGACATGTCCAGTAACCGTTGCTTTATGGCGCAGGGTTTTCGCTTGGTCTACGCCGAGGACTGCTGGATGAAGTCCCTCGTCCCTCTGATGTCGGAGATCAGGCTCCAAATGGGGGATAAACCCGTTTACATCAGTTTTGATATTGATGGACTCGACCCATCTTTTGCTCCGGGAACCGGAACCCCAGAGATTGCCGGTCTCACCACCAGCCAGGTAAAAAAACAAAAAATGTAAACATTTACCATAATTGCAAAGTCCAAAAAATGTACCAGAACAATCCGACGCCTGGTGGCACAGCGGCAGGCAGAATGTGAATTTCTGTATTTTTTTTTTTAAGGGTTTGGAGATAATTCGGGGTTGCATGGGACTGAACATCGTTGGCTGTGACCTCGTTGAAGTGGCTCCTATGTATGATCTCTCTGGTGAGTACGCGGGGCGCAGGAAACGGTCTTTGGCACTAGAACAAGAGAGGCGTCCATTCCGCTCGGCGCGATCATAATCGCAAAGTCGGCTCTCACGTCATTTAAAGGCACGGCTGCACAAGGCGGAAGTCCGTGACCGGGAAAGTGAATTTTTTATGCCAACAAACATTTCTCTTCCGTGTCTCAGGTAACACAGCGCTGACAGCAGCCAACCTTCTGTTTGAGATGCTCTGCGCTCTGCCAGGCGTGAATACTTACTGAGATCCACGTAACCAGCCGCTTCAATAAAAACAACAAAAAATATGTATATATTTCATCTTCCGTGCTGGGCCGCGACTCCAACGCATTTCGCTGAATGCAGCTGCACTCGCCGGCTCATCCAGAAGCTAAGATACAAGGTCACCGAATCGACTCCGTCCAAGAAACAAGACGAGAGCTTCTCCGGATTAACGATAACAACCCCAAGGTCACCCTTTTACAGAATAAAAGATGGAATGTAGAATATGTGCTCCTTAAACTTACTTTTTTTTTACAAGCAGAAAATTTCATGTAACTTCACAAACTCGTTAAAAAGATGCATAAAACCTATTTTTTTACTTTATTTACGGTCGACAAAAACCTGATATATGGGGTTTACAGAAAATTGGCCAGCAGAGCCATTAAGTAACAAAATAAAAAAGACCATGCATGCATATATTTAGCCGTGCGAATCAGTGTTGTTGTCCGTAGCGGGCCGGCCTCTGCATTTAAGTACCTACAACACTGATCCTTCCCACGCAGGTCCCATGCCCACCTTTAACAAAGACTGCGTAACAAGGCATATATAGTTCTGAAATTTAATTATCTTAGTTCTGAATCAATTAATAAATAATAATAAAAAAACATATATATTATATATAATAAAATATGAATTTTCCCCTTGGCCCCCCTCCCCTCCCCAATAAAACAGTCCACATCTGACACGGTAAAATAGTTTATTTAAGTTTCCAATGCAGTCGTCGTTTTTAAAACAAAAATATACAAATGACAAAGTTCCTTAGTTAAGTTAAATAATTAAAAAAAACACTAGATAAAATAAATTATTTCCTACAAAAAAAAGTGCAAACGCTTCTGCCATGCTGCCATATTTAATGCAAGAATAAATCAAGTATTTTTTTCTTCTTCTTAACCCTTAAAACGCCAGAATGATAACGCTTTAAGATCACGTACCCTAGCGGTCGCCATAAAAGGAGCGAGACGGGTCGCTTGAAACGACCGGAGTAGCTTATTCCTCCTGCGGTTGTAAATTCACGTGTTTCGGAACACGTGACATCATACGCTTATGCCAATTAACCTTGGAGCGGGTAGAAAACATGAGTAAAAGACCCTCAAGCCTCTGATTATTTATAATTAGCTAAAGGAATAATAAATTGGACCAGTCAGTGATACTTAAAAAGCACGGTAACCCCTATAAATCATGATTACATTCCAAAATATTGAACAATTTTACATCAATTTGTAGATTTTTAATATGTTGCCTGGAGATTGAAACAAAAAAAGCATTCTAAATCCCCCAAAGTATCATGCCCCCCCCCCCTCGCTACTGTGGACCCCTCCTGACATATGATTGTTATAAAAACTTTGGCATTTAACGTATAGATCTATTTCTGGACAATTGCGGTAGCAGAAAATGTGAAGGAAAAAAAACTAAATTCTAAAGTTTTTGTCGGCATCAGATTTGCAGTTGGTAGAATTTAAGGTCGTTTCAATATTTCACATTCCACGGCAGAACAAAACAAAAAAATTTCTTAAAATGCTACGATATTAACTTTTTCAAGTTCTTGATTTCTCGCGGTTCGAAACATAGCCGGACGAGGACAAGAATACAAAAGAAAACCCCCCAAAAAACCACGAGATTGGGTATTTCACGTTTCTTGATGTAAGGGAGTTGCGGCGAGGAGGCGCCGCTCGTGGGATTTATTTTGGGATCTGCAAAGTATCTACAGAATTTCTACGACAGATACAAAGCCGGCAGTAATTTCTCCTGCTGTTGTTTAATGATTGCGAATGAGACGCCTGGACTGTTACATTCCAGAGCGAAGGAATTCACGGTGAATGAATGAGCAGCTAGAGGTCCATGCGCGACCCGATCGCTTGGTAGAAATGGACAAATATGGAACCGTGGCTCATAGCAGCAAATATGTTCTTATAGATCTAGAAAGGGATATTATGAGAATAAAACTACTTTTGCAGTGTTATCATTTGGTGCTCTAAATTCTACCGTAGTCAAGAACCCTCCAATAAGTTAGAATTAAGAGCGCTCTAGACCGTTTTCTTTATCTCACCTCTGGACGCAAGAAACAGAGAGAATAAGGTGTTACCGGACTGCGCATGAGAGGGGGGACACGGACAGTCTCATGTAGGAAGTGAGCCAGCTGAGAAGTCATTGAAGTAGCTGGGAAACAAGGCAGGCAGTATGTGGCGTAGGTAATGGCGGACTCCAGAGCGCTCTCTTTGCATAATGAGCAGGTTCCCCCAGTCTTTGCTCCGGGCAAAGTTCCCGGACAACCGTTTAAAGCGTGCGACTCCCCCGTCAGGAAAACGTCTTCACGTTCACAGTTTAAAGGGACCTAAAGCCCCCCCGTTGATCATTTTAGTCAAGTGAAGGCCAGGAAGGTATGTAGAACCTCTGCAAAGATCCTTCTAACAAGCGTTCCATCCATAGCGATAACTTGTTTAATTTCTTTTTAATGTGGCCCGAGCCGGAGCCCAGGGAGATCTTCCTCAGGCCGTCCCCAGGCGGGGATAAAAGTTCAGACTCTTCAGAAAGCTTCTCGTCTTCCAACGTAGACTGGGCTTTGAACAGACAGAAGTATTTCTTGTGGCCGTTCAAAGCCAGAACGTAGCCGGTGTAGTCCCTTTCTAGGAAGTGCTCGTCGTACTGGTAGGCGATGGGCGCCGCGTCCTGGGCAAACTCCAGCAGGTACTCCAGCCACTCTCGGTGCTTGTCCAGATTCAGGAAAGAGAAGTGAAGGGAGCTGCTCCTGAAAAGTCCCAACGCAACATTAGGGATATAAACCAACAAGTACCAAAACAAACAAGGAACATTCTGCCCCAAACCTGCTACACACGGGGCAGATACGGCTTCTCCTGCCCTAAAATGATAAAAGAAACATGGCGGACACTCACCCAGTGAACGTGTAAACCTCCTGGGCGAACCTTTGCAGCAGACTGGCCTTGGTGGAGCTGGACAGTATGAGGACCACATTCATGTGGCCGGGACGCAGCCTGACCAGGTTACTCATGTAATTCACGTCTGTTAATTCTGTCACCTCGACAAAGCCTTTCTTGGGGACCCTGGAAGAAGACATCACGCATTAAACGCCTCATTCGCTCCTACCGGTACTTCTCCCAGCCCTCTGCCTTCTCTGCGGCCGGGACAGCCTGGAGTGATAAGGCGCCCTTCCTGGGCACGTCCAGCCTTACCTAGTATTTTCCTTGGTATAGTTGGCTTCAGTGGCCTTCTCCTTATCAGTCGGCTCCTCTTTCTCGGAAGGAACTGAATCTCTCTCATCACTGGAGTCGCTAAAAAACATAACAGACCTTCAGCAAAGAACATTCGTCTGTATGAGAAACGGACGTGCAGGAGCCACACGGCCTCCTTACCTGAACGCCTGAACTATTACCGTCCCAAAGAGGATGAAGAGAGCAGAAAATATCAAGGAAAGCAGCGGCATCATCTCTCTCCTGTACAACAAAAGGACGACTTTAGAAGATGCAACCAGCGCCTATCACCGGTGTACATGTAACGCGTGGGGGGGTAACGTACCAGTTATTGTGGAGAACGCTCTCCCACACGTCCGACCAATAATCCACCGCGGTATAAAACCAGCGCAGGAAAAACACCTACGATACAGAAATGTACGTTTACGACACGCCGACAAGCCTCTCACCGAGCATGGACGCCAATCGACGCATCGCACTGAAATCACTCACAGGCGCGAGCTCGTCGTTCAGATCCGTCAGGGTGGCTTCGGAAGACAGGAGGCTCGGGTCTCTTCGCAACTGATCCAGGAAGTCGAGAAGCGTAAACTTGTTTTCTTCGCTGCTGCTCCAGACCTGCGCCAGCGTTTTGTACACTATTCGACCAGCCGAGTTCCGCCTTTCCAATATTGC
Organism: Spea bombifrons; assembly: GCF_027358695.1. NCBI lineage: Eukaryota > Metazoa > Chordata > Amphibia > Anura > Pelobatidae > Spea > Spea bombifrons. The sequence goes on along the minus strand of NC_071098.1, from coordinate 32,410,364 downwards.
CACCTGCAGGAGATATCAATTATTTGGATATTATTTCCCGGTAAAAATAAAACATTTAATTGACGCCAGCAGCCCCCAAGTCATTTTAATTGTGTTAATAAAATAAGCGAAGACTTCTGTTGTTCTGGCTGCGTTTCTGTAAGCTCAGCGTGAACGCTCCTAGCCGCGCCGGTACATACGGAGGACTGGTCGGGGTTTTTGTCCTCTCCTCCCAGTAAGGCGTTGGTCAGTTCTTTCTGACGCTCCTTGAAGACGTGCACAAATCTGACCGTGTCCTTGGTGTTGGCCGAAGCGAAGGACAGGAAAGATTCGTAGGTTTTCTGGAACTTCTCTCCTTCGCCTGTCAGCAGCGCCACGCAGTACCTACGAATACACCCGACAGCTCATCACAACAAGGAAGACGCGGAATTACGGGTTTATGCCCCGTACGTCCATTATAACCCAAAGAGCTGCGAAACGCAGCTTTCTTTCCGTAGAAGACAAATTATATCACAATTTATTTTAAAAAAACGCTGGCTTTGCTTAAAACGGGAAAGTCTCTTAAACCAACAAGGATAGGATTTAAGGTGCGTTCGGGGAACCCCTTGAGTGTCAGGGGCCGAGCCGCGGACAATCAGGGGGTACTTCTCTAGCGCCGTGCACTCACTTGCGCTGGCGGTGGGACTTCCTCACAGGGCACAGCTCCTGAAACAGCTTCTGATTGGTCAGCCTGGCTGCCAAAAGGAATTTGTTGGTAGAAATGAAATCATCTATCACTTGTTTCTTCATCCCCCGAGCCTGAAACGCGTGTTAAAAAGAATGAAATGATTAAAAGAATTTACCCGACCCCGTATATATGTATAAACCCCCCCCCCGCGTCCGCCCCGCACGCACCTGGACTACGTCAGCCGGTTTATGGATGTGCTCTTTGAAGACCAGCATGGTCGGCGCATACATGTTTATATTGTACTGACTGCTCATCTGCTCCGTCTCTCTCTGGCCCAAGTCCACGTAGCCGAAGGACAAGTAATCCTTGTATGCGAAGGCAGTTAACTGTCAAAAAGAAAGACTCCTCAGTCCCTGTCATGAGCATGTCTTAAGCAGACACATTGTTACAAGGAACAGGCAGATGGGGAAGCTCACAGCTTGGGTGATATTACACAGTAACACATTCCTGGCACACGGTAACACGCAGCGTGACGTCACGTGGTATTACACGGTTTGGGCTCCTTTACCTTGTAGATGAGCGGCACAGGGGGCATCTGGTCAAACAGGAGGACGTGAGGCTTGTTCTCTTGTTGCCAGCTGGATAAGAATCTGACATAATTTTTATCCGTTATCTGTAACGAGGAAAACACAAATGAGGAAATTTAATGAGAACGAGAGGACGGCGTACTCCCCGGCATCAGCGTGTCCTCCGCCGGCCAGCCTTACCTTGTCCACCAGGTTTCCTGGAAGCAGACTCTCCACGAAGTGCCGGAGGTTCTCCCGAAGCACGGCGTTGTGAAAAAACGAGATCTTGCCGTTAATGACGCCTAGGATGGACGGCGTGCTGTGCGCCCCGAGATGGTGGGCGAGACGTCTCTCGTATCCCGCGTGAACCACCCCGATTCCAACCCCTGGGAAGAAGAACGCACGTTCCGATCACCTTCTCTAACATTGACTTTTCCCTTAGATGTGCGGGCTGCGTTTCAGACGGCGTTACATATTTATAATTTGAGTAAAAATCTGCGGTTTCGACTATTTTACCACTGAAGCCGTTATGAACCTCCCTGCCTCGTTCTAGCTCTGCTCTTGGAACGCGAAGCCCGCGCACTCACCAAGCCCCTCCAGCTCCTGGACCACCTCCTTCCACACGGGCTCAATGTGAATGCAGCTGAAGCACCAGTCCGAGGTGATCTTGATGAGGTAGGGCTTGCGGAAGCTGTCAGGGACCACCTCATTGATGTAGTGCGAGAACTGCAAGAGGTACTTTTCGTCGGAGGAGTCTCGGCGCTCAGAGTTGAAGGGGAAGTGGAAGAAGGACTCGTCGAAGTAGAAGCTGTCGTGGAAGTGTCGGAAGTGGTGGTGCTGCTGCTGGTGAGCGTAGCCCTGGTTGTCGCCCGCGTCGCCGTATCGGTCAAAGTTGGTTCTTTTCTCTTCGCTGGAGAGAATCTGAAAGATAACGACAAGAACCATAAGGAATTCTACGATACCTTTTAACAGAATAAGATGGAGAGACGAGCAAACTCTGAAGACCTTAGAAAGGTCCTTGGAGTTGCCATGGATACCTGAAGAAGGGACCTCTGAGCCCGGATCTTACGCTATGAATAGAACGTACCTCGTAGGCTTTGCTGACTTGGATGAACTTGTCCTCTGCACCGGGGTTTTTGTTCTTGTCAGGATGCCTGGATGGATACAAAAAAAAAAAAAAAAAAGTGAGACAATATGGCTGCCGCTGAAACACGGCCGGGCGACTCGGGGTTAAACACAGACATGGCGGAAAGGACCGGACTCGTACCATTCTCTGGCCAGCTTCTTGTACGCCTTCTTAATGTCCGCTTGGCTCGCCGTCCGGCTGACGCCAAGGATCCGGTACGGGTCAAAGTCGGCGGCCGACAAAATCTTCAGAGCCAGGGTGAGGAGGAGCATAAAGCGCCAGAGGAGGAGTAATTTCCTGTGGCCCATCCCTCAATCGATCTGAGGACAAGCAGAAGAGGCAGAGATGGTCAAGCAGGGAGAGCGGTTACTTTATCTTGGAAGGAGAGAAGAGACACAAAGCGGACGGCGTGACCCGCGTTACAAAAACGCAAATGTATCCGTTTACACGACGAGCCACGGCCGGCGGTCAGCAGCGCGTTACCTGAAGAACATGCGCATTCTCGGCATCCCCTCCTACAATTAAACAGCTCCCAGCATGCAGCTGACGCCCTGTTCCCGATTGGCTGCCAGCGATGCATTTTACGTTGTTATGCAGGGGGTGGAATGCCCGGCGTTTTTACCAGATGCAGTTGGTATCCGTGTAATGTCAGCTATGCCTGCTGCGGGCGATTAGGCTGTGATGTCATGACGCCGGCGGCGTCACCGGCGTGCTCCACATGTTCCACAGTGACAACATGTTACGAAGTGATGCTCCGCATAGTTACCCAGTGATGTCACCGGGGTGCTCCTCATAGTTACCCTGTCAGGTCACCAAGGTGCTCTACACGTTACCCAGTGATGTCACCGGGGTGCTCTACACGTTACCCAGTAATGTCACCAGGGGTGCTCTACACGTTACCCAGTGATGTCACCAGGAGTGCTCTACACGTTACCCAGTGATGTCACCAGGGGTGCTCTACACGTTACCCAGTGATGTCACCAGGGGTGCTCCACACGTTACCCAGTGATGTCACCGGGGTGCTCTACACGTTACCCAGTGATGTCACCGGGGTGCTCTACACGTTACCCAGTGATGTCACCGGGGTGCTCTACACGTTACCCAGTGATGTCACCGGGGTGCTCTACACGTTACCCAGTGATGTCACCAGGGGTGCTCTACACGTTACCCAGTGATGTCACCAGGGGTGCTCTACATGTTACCCAGTGATGTCACCAGGGGTGCTCTACATGTTACCCAACGATGTCACCAGGGTGCTCTACATGTTACCCAACGATGTCACCGGGGTGCTCTACATGTTACCCAGTGATGTCACTGGGGTGCTCTACATGTTACCCAGTGATGTCACTGGGGTGCTCTACATGTTACCCAGTGATGTCACCGGGGTGCTTCACATGTTACCCAGTGATGTCACTGCGGGCCTCCGGGGAGAACATGGAGGTGTCTGTGTGTAACATGATGTAACCCGGCTGCTCGGTGCCATGGCCGCGGCTCTCACCTGTCTCTTTCGCTTCCCGCGCAGTGTCTGAGCTCAGCCTCCGCTGATCTCCCGGCCCCTGTCTCCGTGTCGGTTCACCGGACTCTCCGCACCTTTCACTCCATTCCGGTTTTCTCTCTCCGGCCTGCCTTTGACCTCATCTACGGAACCGGAAGATGGGCAGAAAGCCCCGCCTACCGACAGCTACTACATCCTGCCGACCACGAGTCCTTCCCTCCAATCAGCGGCCGCGCTCGTTGACAGACACCAGCACCCCCTGTCATCATTGCCATGGAGACAGCATCCAGCCCTCCCTTGGCTATCACGTGATTTCACCCCTAGCGCCCTCCGGTTGCCATGGCAATGGACCAGCCAACTCGCATCCTCCATTTTGCATGCGCCAGCATCCTTAACCCTGTCACCGCCAGAGCCAATTCAATGTTACAGATGCAGCCCAATTATTAAGAGACACACTACAGGCAAATAAACGGCGGCGTTATATCAGATGTATAACGGATGCATCACACGATACCCCTTCATACACCTAGAACTAGTCCTGTCTTACAACTCTTATTATTACTGCGGCTCGGTACCGTGCACCCAGGGGTGCCTCTGGGTGTGGCAATATGGCGGGCACTCTGTGGTCAGTGAGAGCAGTAACATGGCTGCACGTGTCACGCATGCGCAGAGCCGCCGATCTTTGTGTTTACGGAAGTGGGTAGAGTGAGAAGCAGGGATGGAGGAGCGGCACCGGCAAGCCCTGCAGCTAAACCGGGTCCGGTTAGTGAAATCCATGCAAGTGTCAGAGCTCTGGGACCAGCTGCTGGAGAAGGGCATCTTCAGCGATGACATGATAGAAGAGATTAAGGTCAGGGGCCACATCAGGGCATGGGCAAGGGGGGCATGAGACAAGTCCTGGGGCAGGGACAGGGGCAAAACCGGGGTTAGCAGGGAACACAAAACCGGGAATGAGACATGTCAGGGGAACATGGACCAAACAGGGGGTATTAGTGAAACCAGGTGGGCAGGATTAGAGAGGAAGGGGGCAGATCAAGGGGTGACAGGGGTTAGATTGGGGTACGAAGCCCCCCCACAGGAATAATGTGTACAGATTCTGCAGGAAATCCCGCCCCCTTACATAGATATAAATAGGTCTAGAAATCACATAAATAGTCTGAGTGAAGCCCCACCTCTGCCACACCCTAACCCCACCCACACCCCACCCCAACCACACCCTTAAAAGGCCCCCTTTTTGGTCATTTAAAACACTCGACATTACGATACTAATAAACAGACCCGGGGGTAAAATAAGTATCTTCCAGCTTTGTTCTGGGGGTTATTTGTTGATTATAAAGCAGTGAAGTCATTTAGTTGAATGAGTAAAATGACCTACTTTGTATGACATCATGAAGGAGGTTCTAACACGGGTCCCCAAGATGTCCCCATAAAAAAATACATCCTTTAGGATGGCTGCGAGCTACCAAGTGCAGCGTTAAAGGGGATCGCGGGGCAAATAGTTTTGCAGTCGGGGGTACCCATGGCTCTGGATCTGCCGTGACAGCTCGCAGGTACCCGGAGGGATCAGGCGCGGATGTTGCTGGTGGAGCTGGAGACGCGCGGGGGTCAGGCCTTCCCTCTCTTCCTGCAATGTCTGAAGAGCACGGGCCAGGACGAGCTCGCAGATCTCCTCCGGGGGCAGGGCGGAGGATCGCTGTACGAGACGCCCCCTATAACGCCGATCCCGTTATCACCTTCCAAGAAAGGTAGGCTTAAAAAAAAATATTTCAGTTATGCTGACTTATAAAAAAAACAAACTTAATATCAAATATAATATTAAATGAAGAAAATCCAAATTCTTTATCTGGACAGATTTCGCTGAAAAACCGCAGGTGACGCGTGAGGCCTGGGAGAAAGAACAGGTCTGAATTTTAAATATTTTATTTTACATTTTCAAAAATTATATAAAATAAATATGATCACCTAAAAAAACCAGGTGACCCTGGTAAATCTGTATCGTGGTAGCCCGCGTGACTCGTGTCGGTCAAATGTTCCACGTAACGCTGTAGACTTTTTTTCCCGTGACCGTAGAATTACCCGATGAACTCCGACCCCTGCGGCTTTTGCCTTATCGTCAATAACGTGGAGTTTGACGAGGGCTCCGGGTTGTCCAAGAGAACGGGGTCCAACGTGGATCGCGATAAGCTGGAGAAGACACTCGGCTCGTTCCGCTTTGAGG